>NC_056525.1:156196004-156318787 GCF_019175285.1 Sceloporus undulatus | reverse complement strand
GATAGATAGATAGATAGATAGATAGATAGATAGATAGATAGATAGATAGATGATACACAGGCAGACAGACAAACAGCTAGAGTATATTCTATCATATATTCAGTTACTGAAAAGGAAAATTAATTGTGTATAATATTTTAAATACCTCTTTCACCACAAATGTGGTGTCCTGGTTGAAATACTAGAATATTGCAATATCTGTCTCATAAAACCTCAATCAACACTTCTTGCAGTGTTAAGAAAAATGAAGTGTTTTTCTCAAGAAGAAACCTTTAAGCCCACATTGAAACTTAAAACAATGTAATGGACCATTCTTGAGTTGGCCAGTAAAGACACATCTGCTTTTACAGTCCTCCCTTCCCTTACTCAGGGGATCCGTTACAGACCCCCCCCCCTGGTGTAAGGGCGAAATCGTGTATGCTCACACTCCATTGAAATTAATGGGTGTGTGCACATGGCACGGCGCAGTGCATGTGTTACGGGCGCGCGCACCATTCATTACATTGTTCCGCAGCTTCAGCATATGCTGAAAGCTGCAGAAGGGAAACCCGCATATGATGCAGGCTCACTGTACTTTACACACTGTTTAAAATAATAAGTCAGTGTTGCAAAATAATTTCTAAAGCCAACAAAACAGTTTATTTGAAAACCATGTAACTGACTTTTTTTTCTAGACTCAGAAATCATGTATGTTTCATAATTGAACTAGAATGGA
Organism: Sceloporus undulatus; assembly: GCF_019175285.1. NCBI lineage: Eukaryota > Metazoa > Chordata > Lepidosauria > Squamata > Phrynosomatidae > Sceloporus > Sceloporus undulatus. The sequence goes on along the minus strand of NC_056525.1, from coordinate 156,318,072 downwards.
TTTATTCTGTCAAATATATTTTCAGGAGTTTATCCTTCAGACAGGGACAGTAATTTAATCCAATCATGAAAGATAAACAGAATGTATCTGCACTTGCGTAGATAAAATTCCCAGCTTCAGTTCTTAAAATAAAATAAAGATGACCTACTCCTGGGTTACTTTGTGCTATTCTCAATGCTTTGTTTTCAAAGAATTCAAAATTAGATGATTCATAATATCCCCAGGCTTAATCTTTACAGGAGAGTCATTAGTAAATGTATTCTGTTTTTAAGGCTATAAATCCATATCCCCCCCCCCCCACCCTGCAAAACACCTTCTGGGGGAAAAAAGAACATCTAATATTAGAGGGTCAGCTTTCATATTTGTTATTTGTTGTTGATTTTTCAACATTCCCAACCTAGAGAATAAGCATCCTTCAGTTACAATAATGGTTTTACTTTTTCTATTTAACTCTCATGCACTGGTCCAGAACATTTGCCCCCAAGTCATGTTTTGCTGCATGATACACACAGAACTATATTAAACATGTAGGCATTCTGTGACATTGCAGCCTCCATAGCTGTCTACATTTTCTATGTAGAAACTGTCTACCCCAGTTTACAGCTACGTGCTGTGAATAGATTTGTTGTGGTGATGGCTTAGCAAACAAACAAATATACAGACACTTATGACAAAAATGTTTTATCAAACCCATTGTTTTACTTTTTTGGTCACTGGTCCCACCCCCCACCTCCATCTCAATCAGTATATAATACTGGGATTTTAAAAAGTCAAAATCAGTGTAACATATTGAGACAAAAATGTCCCATACTGGGCTTTTTGTTTGTTTCGTTTTGAGAAACCATATTTCAATAAAGCAGACGTGGCATTTTCTCATTGACAGTAGGTTGGCTACATTCAAGAGAAATGAAAAAATCGTGCATTGAGAAACAATGGAATTTTCACTGGAGTCAAAACGTAACCCACAATACAACAGGTTTTACCATAACCCAAAGTGCTACTATCAATACACTTGAATTCTCATCAGAATCAGAAAACACTCCATGAGTCACAGAATTTTTTTTAATCACATCTCATGGGTGTTAATTCAGAAGTAACTCCCTGGTATGCTATATCAGTTACCATCCAAAGATAACTACTTTGATTTTATTATCATTAAAATATAGCAATCTGCTGGAATCTTACAACAGATATCTGTTGGCTGGAAAGCTGTACTATATTGAATACATATAGTCGTGTTGACCATTTTATCAGTGATTGGAAAAATATACCAGCATACCACTAATGGTCAAATTAAAAATGCTCTTAGCACGTCTATGGGAAACAAAGTGTTTAGGAAGAAGACAACATTTGTAACTGGGAAGATGGTTCCTGAAGATAGGATCAGTACCCCTTTCTCTTCAACATTTCCGTTCCAATCTGAACTTGGAATCCAAACAGATTTTCTTCACATTTTCAAAATGTAGGCACAAATGGACCAAATCTATCACTTTCACTTTCTCCTACATCCTTTAAAAATAATCCTCATGTTGTTTCCTTTAGGTTTATAAAGAGATTCATGAATTTTGGTAAGTTCAAGCCCAAACAAATTTCTCATCCACAGCTGCAACAGCTAAATACAGTGGGTATAGTCATTCTTAATGCACAAGGACAAAGAGATTACTAGAACAGTCAATGCAGATAAGAAGGAGCCAACAGCAAAAGAGGAAGAACAAGAGACCTCTCCCACAAGATCCAGAAATTCAAAGAGAATTTTTAACCAGAGGTGGGGAATGATCACATGAAGAACATAATACATGACAATGATGATGACGATGATAGAAACAATACACAAAAAACCTATATAAAAATTGTGAGATTATAAATGACACTGGGGAGAAGAAACCTACAGAGATGAAACCCAAATTCTAGAAAGTGAAATGAAAGTGACAGTCAAAGCAATTGAGAAGAAAAGGAACATATGACTTTCCAAAAGAACTGCTACAGTCCACAGAGACAGAATCAGGTTCAGTTCTAACTAAAATCTGCCAACAATTATGGAAAACAAAGCAATGGCCGACAGATTCAAAGTGATCAATATACATTCTTATCCACAAACAAGGAGAAACAAAATAGTGCAGTAACTACAGGACTATTCAGTGCAGTAACTACCGGACTATTCTCAAAATTCTGCAACAAAGATTCCTACCATATACAGAGAGAGAAATCCAAGAGGTACAAGCTGGATTCAGGATAGGAAGAGGCTCCAGGGATCATGTTGCAAACATATGATGGATAATGGAGCACACCAGAGAATGTCAAAATAAATTCTGCATGTGCTTAATTGACTACAGCAAAATCTTTGACTGCATAGATCCAAAAACCAAACCAACAACAGTTATGGAATGCTCTGAAAGAAATGAGAATACCACTACATTTGATTGTCCTGATGTGTAACCTGTAGTCAGGTCAAAAGGAAGGAGAGAAGCAGACCCAGCTCCATCGGGCCTGGCCTAAACTAAGAAGAGCCCTCCCTGCTGTCCATCTGGTGCCATCCATTTTTGGAGGGAAAGATGCAGGCCCAGCTCAATCAGGCCTGGCCTCAACTAAAAAGCAGAGCCCTCCCTCCAGTCCATCTGCCTTGGTCCAGGCCTCAGAGGGAGAGAAGAACTGCTGGACCTGATCCCCTTCCCCACCACAATTCCCTTTTCCTTTTTTATTGTGTCTTTTTAGGTTGTAAGCTTGAGGGCAGGGAACCATCTAATTAAAAATAATAATAATTGTATGCTGTGCTGAGAGTCTTTAGGGCTGAAGGGTGGGATATAAATACCGTAAATAATAATAAAAAATAAAAGGCTGCTGTCAGTATTGAATACAGAGAAATGAAATGGTTCCCAATCAGCAAATACTATCAGCCTATTTATTCATCTTGTATACAGAAAATATCATACGTAGAGTAGGCACAGAGTCAGAGGCAGGTGGAATGAGGACTGGAGGAAGGGACATTAACAACCCCAGATATGCAGATGACACAATACTATTAGCAGAAACCAACAAAGACCTGGAGCAATTACTGAAGATGGTCAAGGAGGAAAGTGCCAAGGTAGGCTTAATGTTGAACATTGAGAAAACAAAAATAATGATTGTGGAAGACCTACAAGAATTCATGCTAGATAATGAGAAATTTGAAATAGCCAAACTGTTCCCATATCTTGGATCAAATAGGCGGGTTACAGACCGCCCATTTGGGGTGGGCTGTACCCGCCCCTTTCCCCGGTGTATCGGGGCCTCAGCTGCCAGAACAGCAGCTGCTGAGGCCCCGATCCGCCGCTTTTCAGGCTGCGGGGAAGCGGCAAAATGCCGCTTCCCCGCAGCCTGAAAAGGGGTGTCCTTGGAAACCCCGCGGTGGCGGGGAGAAGGAGAAAGGGGCTGCTTGGCCCCTTTCTCCCTTGCTTCGCTGGGCACAGCCGTCTGAAGGCTGCACCCAGCGAGGCAAAGCGGCGCCGCAAACCAGGAAGGAGCTCCAAAACGGAGCTCCTTCCTGGTCCATGGAAAGGGCGCACTAAGTGCCCTGGCGCGGGCCGACAACATCACGTCCGCGCCGCCCCATATAGAGGCGGCGCGGTCATGACTTCGTCATGGCGGCCCCCTTGTGGAAGGGGAGCCACCATTTTATATGGACTCAGTCCGTACTAGGGTTAGAGGGGTGCAGAAGCACCGCACCTTCCTAACCCTAGTACGGACTGACTCCGTACTTTAATGGCGGTGTGTAACCCGCCATAGTGATCAGAAAAGAGACAGCAGTCAAGAAATTAGAAGAAGACTAGGAATGGGAAGGGCAGCTATTAAAAGAACTGGGCAAGATCCTAAAGTGTAAAGATATACAGCTGAAAAGCAAAGTTAGAATCATTCAAGCCATTGTACTCCCCATCACTATGAAGTTTATCACACAGGGCACTTACCGCTGCCCAAACACCGCCCAAGTGTTATCCAGATGTTTCAGGAGCTCTAGAGATGGGATCATCCATTGTGCTTCTGAAACGTCATAGAGGCTTCCCACTTCCCTTCCGTCACTGAAGTGTTTGTGGGGAAGCTTCAGAAAAGCCATTTTTATTAACGGGATCTTCTGTTTAGAAGAGCAACAGATGATCCCACCTCCAGCGCTCCTGAAATGTTTGGGTAACACTTGGGCAGTGTTTGGGCAGCAGTACGTGCCCTGTGTGATAAACTCCTATGTATGGATGTGAAACATGGGCAGTGAAGACAGTTAATGGGGGGAAAATGAATTCATTTGAGATGTGGTGCTGGAGAAGAGTGTTGAGGATGGCCAGGAAGACAAAAAACTGGCTTCTAGAAGAGGTCAAGCACAAACTCTCATTGGAAGCCAGAATGAAATTGAGACTGCCATACTTTGGCCCCATCAAGTGAAGGGATGAATCACTGGAAAATGCAGGAATGCTAAGAAAGATAAAGAGCAGTAGAAAGAGAGGGAGGCTACATGTCAGATACACTCAATCAGAGAGGCCACAGGTTTGAGTCTGCAGGACCTTAACAAAACAATAGAGGAAGGGGGTCTTGGAGATGTCACATCCACAGGATTACCATGAGTCAAGGTTGACTCAAGGGCAATTAACAACAACAACATGGTCATTCTCAGTATGAATAATAACATTTTATGAATGAGGAGGCCATCAGAAGAGTGAAAAGGAGATAGACATCCTAATTTCAGCACAACAAATATAGCTGAATACAAGATATTTAAAGAAAAGCTTCTAAAAACTAATCACTGAAACCACTATGTCTTATGGGATGTCTGTCAGATTTGCTTTTTTCCATTGGAAAAATAAAGTCATGTTTTTAATGTCAATCACTCAGGAATATTGCAACTGCTTGTATTTTCCAAAACACAGTTTCTCAGGCATCATGAGCCACTTTTCTTTGCTGGGAAATGAATAACAAATGAATATAGTTTAAGTATTCCTTATCCAAAATACTTTGGACCAGAACTGTTCCATAGTTTGGATTTTTATTTTATTTTATTTTATTTTGGGATACCTGCATTTGCATATACATAATGAGATATAATTAGGCTGGAGAGAGACTGAAGATCTGTGTGATGGTAGAAAGCATGGATTCCTGCCATTTTCCAGATCCTCATTTTCTCTCCAACCACACCTCTGTCCAGCCTCACCCATACAATATAGATACTTATTACTCTACTTTTATTGTAGCTCATTTTTTTAGGGGGGGGTGGCTTTTGGAGTACTTCAGATTTTGAAATTCTAGAGAAAGAATACTCAACCTGTATTATTTCCATTTCTACTTGTCTACAATGAGGTAGCAGATGATTTTAAAATCCAGAACCTGTTTTTCACATTTGCATCTTTGTCTCCGAGTAATCTGTCTGTTCAGTCACATACATAACCCAGCCTGTGTGTTTGTGTTTGAATTCCTACATAGGATATCAGAATGCACACAGCACAATAGGTGGTGGTTATATGTGATACAACATGACACAGAAGAATCTAACCTGAATAATAGGAAGATTTTCTAAAAGCAATACATAAGTCCTTGTGCAGAAAAGAATCAATCCAGCCAAACTTACAAATTCAATATGGGTAAATTATTTCAAGATTGTTGAGACAGTCTTGCAATAATAAAAATCAGGAATAGCATGAGCTTGGTGGCAGAAGATAGTTCTTTGCTGAACTTAATGCAAATCCACCATGCTCAGTCCTGACTCAAGAGCACTGTTGCTGCTCCAAAAGCAGATATTGTTCCTTGTTAATATATTTGCCTTGGGAAAATTAGGATACACTAGGATGCAAATAATTAAAATTGCACTAAATCTAAATTTAACCTCTGAGATCTTTAAAGTGCACTTATTTGTAAATGTTAATAGTTTCCTCTGAAAATGGAAATGTTAGTGTTCACCATAAGTTACTGATTTGAATGTCAAAAGGATTTCACTTCTTATGACTTCTTTTTAAATGCAGATAGATAAAAGGAACAGTTAAGGGCTGCATATATTATTCACAGACCTTGATAGAGAATTCTTGTACTGCGACTCCACTTCTGTTTCTCTCCAATTGCTTTTCTCTGTAGTACTGAAATACATTGCACTTTTTAACATGTGAAGTCCATTTGCTTTTTATTCATGGTGAAGGCAGCATGTGTGCCCAGCAAAATTGGCTATTGATGCATCACCTAGAAAATGTGTCTTACATGTGTTTGACAGCAGTCTCATTTTGCTCTTAACCTGACTGCAGTGAAATAAAAACAAGGGCATTTCAATAAGATTTCAACATCTTATGTCAGAGAAGGGCAAGATTCCTTTATTCAGAGATGTGCCCTACTCCAAATATTATTTTCCATTCTGGCAGAATTGTATTAGCTAGATTTCTTTTTAGCCATTAAGAATCTCATTCCTTATACTTATAGCCCACTTTTATTCTACCAAAGTCAAGGTAGCATACATAGCTCTTCTCTTGCCAAATTCACATAGACAACAACCTACTGAGTCAGGTCAGGCTGAGATTATGATTGGCCCAAAGTCATGTTCCAGGATGTTTCATGGCTCTGTCAGGTTAAGAACTTGGATGATCCAAATTCCAGTACTATAACTACTGCACTACACTACAACTGTGTGTGACTGTTACTGAAACTGGTAGCCCTGCTATGTAAGCCTGAGGTGTTTATCTTTCCACATTGTGTTTGTCTACTTTCACAAGAAACAGACAATCTCAGATAATGAAGTGATGATGTTGCATCACGTGTTTTGTTGTTGCTGCATTTGTTGTGTACCTTCAAGTCATTCCGACTTATGGTACCCCCTAAAGTGAACCTACCATGGGTTTTTATTGGCCAGGGGGTTTACCTCCCTATGAGGCTGAGAGAGTGTAAAACCCAGTGTATTTCCTTGGCTGAACAGGAATTCAAACCTGAATTACTAGAGAGGAAAATAGAAGAATTATACAATTTATGACAACTGCTGCTAGAATGATATATGCCCAGAGATTGAAAAGGACAACAATCCATTCTCAAGAAGATTGGTTGTTAACATTGTATGAATTTGTGGAAATGACTATGTTTATACATGGGAAAACTATAGATTGATTTAAGAATGGAAAATGTTAATATACTGGGGTGAAGGGAGAGGACCTCCTATAATCTTAGACCTTTAAGGACGAAAAAGTGTTTAATAGTAAAATGTGTTTATCTGTATTTAAGTCCTAGTTAAGGACTTACATTTTATTATTAAGACAGAATTTTATAAGAATATTATTATATATAATAATAATATTAATATTAATTGATTAAGAATGAACATGGTGGATTTGCCTTTGATTCAGCGTTTGATAAGCATTTGAAAAGCTATAGGAGAGTCAGATAAGAAATGTTCAAGACCCATGTTCAGGCAGGCTGGAAGGCACAGATTCCCTATCTTTTTTCCCTTTTTCTTTTGTGTCTTTATTTAATTTTTGTTTTAGATAATATTAGATATTATAGTACTTAGGTGTGTTGCCCTTATTTTTTTAAAGTGTCTAGAACATTTATGTGTATCTGTTTGTGGCTGTTTTACTGTGTGTGTAAGTAAACACTAGTCTCCAGAGGTTCACATGTTTTATATTGCCTTAAATGCTGGGGATGTAGAGAAGGAGGCAAAACAAGCCTGCCTCTTTTGGCTACAGCAAATGTTCTCCATCATGTTTTTTTTCACTTCCTCATATTGTTAATTTTGGATGAAACGTTTGCTGAAACATATTTAAATGTTTGTCTTCTTCAGTTGTATCTGACCCTTAGTGCTATGCCAAGTCGTGGTTAAAGCTACAATGTTTATATGTCACAAGTGGATGTCATTGGTGGTGTGGAACAGTATTAGTATATCCCTGTCACCTAGACTCAGATGCTGTTTTGTTTTTCAACCAAATAGGCAGAATATTCAAGTTGGATTCATGTGGAGAAAGGAAACATGTGGAGGAAAGAGGAAGCGTAAAGAAAGAAGAATGTCATAGACCCTTGGAATAAGATCAGTTTGCAAGTCTTCCTGCCTGAAGGGATAGAGTAGTTTGCAAGTGGTAAAACTATGAGTACTGCTTGAACCACAAACTTGGCAGAGTTCCGTGGCATAGTTAATAGTAATGTACATGGAGATAAATGAGGAACTCAACCTTGTAGCCTTGGCACAGTCCTTTTTATCTCAGCATTCCTTTTTTAAAAATACATTCGAGGGCCTCTAGGTTACCTTTGGAAGGTGAACAGCAAGAGAGCTTAATGAATTAAGGATTCTCTTTTATAGGGTCTGAAGGCTGGCTGTACTTAAGAAGACATTGGGCAACTTGCTGTGATTTTCCAACCCTGTGGTTCTACAAACTGCCTGAATCTCCATAGTTCATTAGGATGAAAGGTAGAGGCACTGTAGTATAACACTAACAGATATGAACACTGCGTACTACCATGAAAGAGGAAGATTTTACTTCATTTTATTTTACTCTTTTTTTTATCTAAGAGGGCCAATTTTCCAGTGGCAAATTTGCCTATGGCCTAAAGTACTATTTCATCCTAATGGCTGTTATAATTTATTGCGAGTTTCAATATATTTTGTAATATTTGATCTCTAGGTGCAACAATTTTACAGTTTGCCTTCGCAACAGCATCAAGAGAGGAAAAGTGGCTTTGGTCACTCTGTAGGATAATTGATTAATAGTTAATTAACATATTAGGACTAAGTGACTATGGTGCTGATAGATCTTTCAATTTTAATTATGCATTGGTGAAGGAAAACATGGAGTTCAACCCAGTTGTAACAAAAGCTTCATCCCTCATTATGTTGACACATTATAGGAGCAAAACTTTGTCATAATTTAACAGCACCTAATTTCATTCCATGACCATGACAGGTGTTTGGTGGCCCACAACATCAGTATACGCTTCCAGTAGCTGTAACATTAAAATGAAAAATCTGCACTTTTAGGGAAGACAAAATCTCATTTTTCTTATATGTATTTCCAGATGCTTTTCTCCAGCCATATATTGCATCTCTCTAAATAATACCAGCTGGATGGCTATGAGTGATAACTCCTTGTCCAAAGTTTAAAAGTACGGTATCAAAGTAAGAACTTTACTTTTTTAATACCATTACTCGTTGTTTCAAGAACAACAACTTTGAATCCATTTTTCTTTGAATTTTACTGGAAACTCTGAACAGCACAAACCAAGTCTATTCTATTACGTTGAAAAGACATTAGTTGGATTTAAGAAATGTGCCAGAATTTGATGTGGAACTGGATTTGAAGTAAGGTTATGCTCAGAATTTTGCCAGTGATGTGAAATAGGAAGATATTCTGTACTAGAATGAGGAGATTAATTTTTTTTCATTTATTATTGCAGTATGTACAGGGGATTTTTTTAAAGGTAGTGGTTACATACAAAACACAATTTAAAACTCAACAATATTAGAAGCCATCATTATATTACCACATACAAATATAATATTAGCAAATCTGTGCACCGGCCCGGGGAGGCCGCCCACGGACTGCTAATTTGGAGACTCCGCTTTTCTTGCACCTCGGTGGCGGCTCTGGTGAGCCAAATTTGGGACATCTGGGGGGAAGGCGGGGAGAGGGGCGTGTCGGGGCAGCGGCACGTTTATAGCCAGCTTGCCTGGTCTCCTCCTCCGCCACGCCTCCCCTTGCCACTGGACTCCACCGAGAGCTGCGTTTGCTGCCGGGCGGCCTTTCCCGGGTTGTCAGAGGTGCACATCTGCGCACCGGCCCGGGGAGGCTGCCCACGGACTGCTAATTTGGAGACTCCGCTTTTCCTGCACCTCGGCGGCGGATCTGGTGAGCCAAATTTGGGACATCTGGGGGGAAGGCGGGGAGAGGGGCGTGTCGGGCAGCGGCACGTTTATAGCCAGCTTGCCTGGTCTCCTCCTCCGCCACGCCTCCCCTTGCCACTGGACTCCACCGAGAGCTGCATTTGCTGCCAGGCGGCCATTCCCGGGTTGTCGGAGGTGCGCATCTGTGCACCAGCCTGGGGAGGCCGCCCACGGACTGCTAATTTGGAGACTCCGCAGCTTTGCAACTGCGCCGCTGCACATCTTTGCAGCGGCGCAAGGGGGCAGGAGGGGGTTTGTGTCCATGCCAGCCTTGGAACAGAGGATGTCAGCTGTGTCATACCTCTGTTCTTCTAGTTGCTCGGTAAGGGGAGGGGGAGGATATGGATGTGGGGAATGCTTTGGCTGGAGAGGAAGAGGGTAACATCTGCATGAGCGGAGCTCCCATTGAGGTGGTGTGGGGCATGGGGAGGTATGGCGGTAGGAGGTCGGACTTGCGTTCCAGAGGAAGGCGAGATCGATGCGTCATATCTATCTCTCCTTCCGGTCCCCCTCCTAACCAAAGGGACCTGAGGGTCATTCCAACCGTGCCACAAACCCTGTTGCTGCTCCTGTGCAATGCCAGGTCGATTAACAACAAGACCCACATTATCCACGACCTGTTGGTAGATAGTAATTGCGACCTGGCTTGCATTACCGAAACCTGGCTTGGGCCTGAGGGAGATGCGGTGTGGGCGCAGGCCCTCCCTGCCGGGTTTTCGGTGAAGGACCAGTCCAGGTTAGGTGGGCAGGGGGGGGGGGTGTTGCCTTGGTACATAAGAACACCGTGTCTCTCACCAGAAACCACATCCGTCAAACTTCCTTTATCGAGTGTATTTACCTGACCCTGAAGGCTAGGGACAGTCTGGGGATTCTGTTGGTGTACCGGCCACCCTGTGCGCTAACGGACTCCCTTAACGAGCTGACACAGTTGGTTGCAGAGCTGTTGTTGGAGACGCCCAGGCTGCTAGTCCTGGGTGACTTCAACATCCCCTTCGCGGCCAACTATGTTCCATCCAGTGCGGCTCGGGAATTCATGGATACCATGGTGGCCATGGGCCTGTCCCAGCTGATTTCGGGTCCAACGCATTTTGTGGGTAATACATTTGTTTTTTTGTACGGATGCGGAAAATCCGTGGCCAGAAATAACTAATATTTCCCCCCTGTCATGAATGGATCATTTCCTCGTGGAGGCAAAAATCAAGGCTTCTACCCAGGGGGTGGTGGACCTATTAGGATGGTCCACCCTCGAAGGCTGATGGAACCCAAGAGGTTCCAGGAAGCCTTAGAGGGGCTCATGGTTGGAAATGACGGCGACTCTGTTGATGCCCTGACTGGTATTTGGAATACTGGTCTCTCTAGGGCTATACACAGCATCGCTCCCAAGCGCCCTCTCAGGCCTGCTTCCAAACGTAAGCCCTGGTATACGGAAGATCTCCGGGCGAGGAAGCGGGTTCTGCGACGGCTAGAGCACCGCTGGCAGAAACACCTACGCTTAGCCGACAAGGCTCTCCTAGACCGCCTTTTGGAGGACTATGGAGAGGCGATACGAGCAGCTAAGAATTCGTTCTATGGTGCTCGTGTCGCGTCCGTGGAGTCGCGTCCAGCAGAGTTGTTCAGGGTAGTCAGGGAGCTAAATCAGCTCCCTCCTGCCCTGAACCAGATCCTTGAACCTTCTAAGGCCTGCTGTGACCAATTTAACAACTTCTTCATGGATAAAACCTTTCGGATAAGTGAAGGTCTTAACGCCGGCATTAGGGCAGAACTTAGGATAGAGGTATCCAGAGCCTCCGTGGACTCTATTAAACTGGATCAGTTTGAGTCGGTTAGTACCGATGATGTGGACAAGATCCTTGGAAGCGTTCGGAAGACAACCTGCTCCCTCGATCCCTGTCCCTCATGGCTAGTGGCTCAGGGGGGACCGGTTGTAACTTCAATGTTACACCGGATTATAAATACATCTTTGAGGGATGGGCAATTTCCATCCAGCTTGAAATTGGCCACTGTAAAACCGCTGCTAAAAAAGCCCTCCCTCGACCCCCTGATGCATACTAATTATCACCCAGTCTCGCTACTGCCATTTTTGGGGAAGGTGATCGAGAAAGCGGTTGCAATCCAGCTTCAATCGATCTTGGATGAAACGGATTATCTAGATCCATTTCAAACTGGATTTCGGGCGGGTTACGGGGTTGAGACGGCCATGGTCGCCTTGGTCGATGATCTCCGTCTGGGCATCGACAGGGGATGCGTGTCCCTGTTGGTGCTCTTGGACATCTCAGCGGCTTTCGATACATGAGGCAACCCTTGTACCTTACCCGGAAGCTACAATTGGTACAGAATATGGCAGCCAGACTGGTCACTGGCATACCCAGGGCCAGTCATATAACACCTGTACTTAAAGATCTGCATTGGCTGCCTATTCGCTTCCGGGCGCAATACAAGGTGTTGGTTATAACCTATAAAGCCCTACATGGCTTGGGCCCAGGATACCTTGAGGACCGCTTCTCCCTATACAATTCGCCTCGCACACTCAGAACATCTGGGCAGCAGTTACTGAGGGTCCCTGGGGCAAGATTAGCCTCGACATCGAAGAGGACGTTTACCATCTCGGCCCCGACCCTCTGGAATACGCTGCCCATAGAGCTCCGCTCGGCCACCTCCCTGGCACAATTCAGGAAGGAATTAAAAACCTTCCTGTTCAAGCTAAGATTCCCCGATATAAACTCCAGTTAGTCTCCCCCCCTCTGATGGCAGTGGCGAGCTGGCCAGAATGTATTTTAATGTAGATTTTAATTGTATTTCTTTTATATTGTATTATTATGTATCTGTTTATTATGTTGTACACCAGCCTGATTGCTAGAAGGGCGGTATAAAAATAAAACTTTTATTATTTATTATTATTATTAAATGCTGGTCTCAACCTAATATTGGCAATGAGAAAACCATTTTAGATTCCACTACCAACAGTGAAGCAAGCTTATGATCAAAGTTTGGGTTATACAAATTTGGAAACTGGCACGTGCAGGATTTTTCTCAGAAGGTTTGTTCAAATTGTTGAAACTTTTTGCTTCATTTGAAGTTCAAGAGATATTTCTAGGAAGAAAGGAATCACCCATTTTTCCACTGGCTGTTGGTGGCTGCCATGTCTGTAGGGCAATTAATCCATCTTTTAGTCTGAATTTTAAGCTGCTGAACCTTTGTTGGCTGATAGGGTCTAGAACCTAATAGCTCATTTAAAGTTTCAGTTGAAACACAGAGTAGGTTCACTGTCTCACTGACCCGGAAACCAACAGCTGCCACTGCAGTTTTTGCCTTTATAGATGACATTTAGAAATGAGTAGTTACATAGGCAAAATAGCACTATCCCCACACAATATGAACATATAGCAGAAACCTCCATTATTGCCGAAGTGAAAATCAAGCTGGGGAGTGGATGCTTTTGAATTAAAAATAGGTCATGGGAAGAGTGTATTTATTGACTAAACAATGCTGCATGGTTGTTGGGGGAAAATGGAAAAGTGGGGTGAAAGTTAAATGAATGCTATCAATGAGGGTGTAAATGTGTGATTGACCTAGAGCTCATCTACATTTGCCAGAGTACTCTGGATTGCCTTCAGAATATTTTGGCCCCCAATTTTTCCCCAATCCCCACTTTACCTGCTGCAGGTTTTCAGCGAATGATGACCATCTTTCCATGTGGTCCGTTTCCACTCTGATTAATAGCTGAGCCAAGTTACAGAAAATCTTTGACTATGTGATGTCTTCATCATCAATTTAAAGTTCTGTAAACCAGCTTTGGTCATTATTTTTGTTTTGGTAATGTTCAAATGTAAGCCTGCTTTTGCAATTTTGTCCTTGACATTCCTCAGTAGTCTTTCCAAATCTTAGATATTTTCTTCTAGTAGCATGGCATCATCTGCATATCTTAACCCAGTGATGGAAAACCTTTTAGAGACCGAGTGCCCAAACTACAACCCAAAACCCACTTATTTATCACAAAGTGCCATGTCCCTCTGGATTTCTAGTGACAAACTGTAGTGAACTCTGTATTGGGACAATGGTGCATGTGCCCACAGAGAGGGCTCTGAGTGCCAACTCTGGCACACGTGCCATAGGTTCGCCATCACTGTCCTAACCTGTTGATATTCCTTCCTCTAATAGTTCATGCCTCATTCCTTGGAGTCTAATCCAGCTTTACCTATGATACATTCAGTGCACAAGTTAATGCAAACTGGCCTGATCCCCTTCCTAGTTGGAAGCCAGTCTATGTCTCCTTATTCTGACATTATATTGACCTCTTGTCCTCAGTTTGGGTTGTGCCTCAGGTCTATCAAATAAGAGTGGTCTATGGTTTTTCATGATCTGCATAATCAAACTTTGCTATAGTCTATAAAGCATGAGCTTATGAAATTTCTTCTGAAATTTATTGGTGTGCTGTATTATCCAATATAAGTAATACAATCCCTAGTACAAGTACTTGCAAGTGTTCCATGTCCATCACTGTAGATCCAGGATGTAATGACTTTTGTGCTGAAAGTCAAAGGTTCAACTTCTGGCATCTCCAGGCATTTTTGTTAATGTTGGAGAGAGAGAGAGAGATTCAGATAGTGGAGACCAGAAAGATCAGAGATACTGCCCATCAAACCACAAGGTAGACAGTTCTGGGCCAGATAGGCAATAGTCTGCTCTGAAGTAATGAATAGACCAGATGTTCCCTTCCTCCTTTAAATGTAGAGCACTTTAGGAGGTGCCTTAAATGTTAACTACACATGAATAATAAAATTCCTGCCTTGATTTTCCCTTCCTCTCCAAGAAGGAAGAGCATAAAAACTAGGAAGATTCATGAGAAAGGAAAGGACATGTTTAGCAAGCTCCCTGGTCTGGCTAGCCATGTACTCTATCTGTATATTTCTTCTTCCTACTCTATGAAAACATGAAATGCAAGCCAATAGTGGAGTATGCAAGACCAACCCTATGCATATGGACTAGAGTCAACTTCAGGCTTCAAATGCCACTATTCCCATTCTTGGAGAAAGGTGGGATATAACTAGAATGATTGATAAATTGTTTTCAGGGATATTCATCTACTCCAGGTTTCAAATGGAAGTATTTATTTCAAAGATTTACTATAAAGTGAGTAGAGGAACATTGGCTACAGAAATTAGTAAATCTGTACAGTTTATTTTTTTACTGGGGTTTAAGCTACTGCAATTCTAAAATTAGGATTTGATTCAATATATGCTCCAGACAATGAAAATGAATGTGAAGACAAAAGAACCATACAGATCACAATTCCTTCGGGATCTGTGTTCATGTGTTTTCTTGGCTGCAAAGAAGAAAAAAGACCATGTGAGGAGGGAAAGAAAGTGCAGGAAGGTACACAGTCACACGTGACATAAAGAAGATATGATGATGATGATGATGATGATGATGATGTTTATTTATATCCCGCCCCTCTACAAAATGCAATAGGGGCAGCTTACAAAGATTTAAAAATACACTATCCAAAACCCTCAATCCCCCCTTAAAATACAATTAAACAATGTAAGAATTAAAACATACTTAAAAACAAGACAATAAACAATAGGTCATGAGTGTGGTGAGGTCAGAGTTCAGTAGTTAGATTTTCCTTCTGATGGTCGGGGAACTATTCAGGAAAGGCCTGCCGGAAAAGATCTGTATTTATAGCTTTTTAAAAGCTGTTTAGGGTAGTAATATGATGGATCTCATCTGCCAGGCCATTCCACAATCTGGGCGCGATAGCTGAGAAGGTCCTCTGGGAGGTCATGGACAAGCAATGTTTTATAAGGCTGTAACAAATTCCTCCCGGAGGATCTAAGTGTGCGGGAAGGATTATATGGAAGGAGGCAGTCCCGAAGATAGGTTGGACCCAAGCCACTTATGAGTGGGTAGCGTATGCATCATGTGCCAAAGAAGATACTCTAGAAGCTTCTGCAGCATTGTAGAGGTTTCTGGAGTATTGGGAGGTAGGAACCAGCAATCATGTCAAATCCAAGAAATGAAACATTGGGCAGGTTAAAAACAGGATCATGCTCAAGATTCCTCCCAGCATGCCAGCATGCCAGCATACCTCTTGGATGGTCTGGGGTGAGCTCAGCACAAATCCATATTGAAGTATTAATGTGGCCCAGATGCCATTGCTCTCTTATTGGTAGCTTAGATGACAAAAGACAATGTTTCATTGATGTTAGTGACTGCTGCGTGTCTTTTTGAAACTTTTAAATTAACTGGATTCTTCCCCCTCCTCCTCTGTAAAAATACAATGACAACTATGACCAAAAATTACATCTCAACAAAAGATAAGGCGACAATAGAAACAGTTCCTACTGAGAGATAAGAATGATTTTGTTATGCATGCATGCACTGACAGATTTTTTTTTAAAAAAACTATTATTATTTCTTTTCTTAGCAGCATTTCATGAAACAATATATGATTCTTCCTCACAATCTTATTAGAAGTGGGAGTGGGAAGGAAGTAAATAAGGGGCAGAAGTTCTAAGGATGATCAGTAATCAGAAATGCCTTAATTTTTAGTCAAAATATAGCTGGAATAAGTGACTTTGAACTCATTGGGGGTTACCTTTGAGTAGGCTCTGTCCACTTATATCTAAAACATGCAGGCTGTCTGTAAAAGTGCAGTATTTTTAAAAACAAAATATTAGAGTTTCTTTTATTTTTAAAGGAAGTGTGAATAAAATTGTATGCTTTCTGCTCCAATTGAGTTGGCTGCTCTCCATTCAGAAGGCAAATTAATTGAAGCTCCCTAGCAGAGGTGCATTGTTTGCAAAATTGCCCAGATTCGTTTTTGTGCGTTTCAGGTGGTGAAAGTGCAAGCTAGGCAAAGTGAACTGCTTAATATAGCTTTACTTTGTTAGAGATTTATGCTGGACACTTTTTTTAACATCCATTCTTAGTTGTGATGGTACTCCTTATGTTGAAACATTTCTCGCAATAAAGATTTCTAATTTGTATCCTCTCCCTACACTATTCATTTAACTGGCTGTAACAGCATAGAAGACAATCGAGTACAGATTAGGAACAGATTTGGATGAAGACTAAAGTGAAACACCAGAACACCCAAAGTAGTTGTGAGAACTTAATTTTATTTTCAAAATGGTCTCTCTCTCTCTCTCTCTCTCTCTCTCTCTCTCTCTCTCTCTCTTATTTTGTTTCCACTTTTTTCCTTTCTGCTCCCTCCCACCCAGAGTAAAATATGTTTGCTTCCTCTTTTTCATGGCCAGATTATTATAGCCACACTGAGACCTCCTGTGATTCCTAGCAGGCCTTAGCACTGGTGTCATCATCACCGATGAGCTCCATCTTATGACCCCCCTGGAATCATTTAAAAGAGCTTTGGCCTGTTACAGACAACCAAAATAAAGCTGCTTCGAGTCACAGTGGAGGTATGGTGTTTCAATGATGCATGCGTCCTAAGAGTCCAGAAGTCGCACCAAAGCCACTCTCCAGTCTGGAGCGTGGCTTTGGTGTGGCTTCTGGACTCTTAGGACGAATGCATCATTGAAACACCATACCCCACTGTGACTCGAAGCAGCTTTATTTTGGCTGTCTGTAACAGGCCTTTTAAAACCTTTCTCTTTTGTCAAGCCTTCCCCACTGAAGAATGAAGCTTGTATCTCGATGCCATCAATTCTCTGCCTACCCTGGATATGTATGTTTGTATGATTGTTTTTAGGTTTTTGTACTATTGGATTTTATTTATGAGATTGTTCATAATGGTTTTAATCATCTGTAACCCCGTTCGATCCTATGGGAGAGGCGGGGAAACTAAATAAAATTATTCTATTATTTATTATTATTATTTATTATATTATATATTATTTTACGTCACTTCTCATAACCCACCGTGTTCCCTACTAAGCATGGAATACCTGTGTGTAGGATTTCAGAGACTATTCAGTAAGTTGAATGAGGGGCCCAACAGAACCCAAATATTGTGAAGGAATTTCTATGTGTGTCTGTCCCTGACAAGATGCCAGTCAGAAATTTTCAACAGTAATAAAAAAGTATGCAGTATTAAGCTGACAAACATGTATTGTGTGTCCATAAATTCAGACACATCAAAGTGTTAGGTATACATATAAATATACGTATACATATATATCCATCCAGATTGGATTTCTATGTACTTTTTGCAAACTAATGAGCTTCTAAAAATAAGATTTAATACACAGAGAGATGGAAAGAGCAGAAGATATAGTTGTTGTTCAGTGTCTCCCATCTCTGTCAATGTAAATTCGCTTTTAGGAACCTTTTTAAAAATCGTTGACCCCAACAAATGCAGTGGATTTGAATCAATTTCCTTTTAGTTCTGGAGCCAGCAGTACATCTCTGAAAGGGAGGCATGTGCTTAGTAAGTTGTGGTTTATATCTTAGGCTATTGTTGGTGGAAGGAACCTTGTTCTACCTTTCTCCCTTGTTTGTGTCTTTTGTATTGACTGCCCTATGCAATAGATTTTGTGAAAATGTGAAATTACCTTTCTGGCTGTGTTGTAATTGCTGGGGCCTGTCTACCGCTGTTAAAACAATGTTGCTGGTATGTGCTTGTGGGTGGAACAAATATTCAGCACACTTTGATGGTTCTCGCCACTGCCACACAATGTTGATCAGGCAGTTTTGTTGTTGTTTGTTGTGTTAGCTGCCTTCGGTTCTGACTCATGGTGACCCTTTGGGAGGAGACATCTCCAACAAGCCTTCCTCCACTACCCCTGCCTAGATCCTGAAAGAGCCCTTGCCCACAACACCCCCTCCTTGATTGAATCTATCCATCGTGGTTTGTGTCTTCCTTTTCTTGCTTCTCTACCTTCTACCTTCTTGTATTATGTTTTTTTCTAGTGATCCATGTCTTCTCAATTTGGCCAAGTACGATAGTCTCAACGATCATGTTTTGACTTCAAAGGGAGAGGCCCTGGTTGGTCTGTTCAAGAACCCTTTGTGTTGTCTTCTTGGCTGACCATAGTATCCTGAGTACTCTTCTCCAGCACCACATTTCAGATGACTTGATTTTCTCTCTGTCTGCTTCCTTTACTATCCAGCTCTCGCATCCATACATGGTAATTGGGAATATAATGGCCTGAAAGATTCTGACTTTAGTGCTCAGTTGGATATCTTTGCTCTTCAGTATCTTTTCCAGTTCTTTCATAGCTGCCCTTCCCATTCCTAGTCTTCTTCTTATTTCTTGACTGCAATCTCCATTCTGGTCAGTGTTTGATCCTAGATATGGGAACTCTTTATTTCAATTTCCTTGTTGTCTAGGCTAAATTTGTGTATTTCTTCTGTGGTCATTATTTTTTGTTTTCTTTATGTTCAGCATCAGACCTGCCTTTGCATTTTCATCTTTGACCTTCCTTATTAACTGTTCCTGAATGTCTTCTGTCAATATTAAAGTGTCATTTGCATATCTTAGTTTTTAATGTTGCTTCCTCCTATCTTCACTCCTCCTTTTTCTGATTCTAATTCTGCTTTTGTTATGATGTTTTCAGCATATAAGTTAAACAAGTAAGGTGATAGGATGCAGCTTTCCCCGACCCCTTTGCTTACTGGGAACCACTGTTTCCCTGAATTCTGTTTTGACGGTGGCCTCTTGTCCTTGGTACAGATTCCTCATCAAGACTATCAGATGTAGTGGCACACTCATGTCTTTGAGTGCATTCCATAGTTGGTTTTGTGTGTGTGTGTGTGTGTGTGTGTGAGAGAGAGAGAGAGAGAGAGAGAGAGAGAGAGAGAGAGAGATCTATACAATCAAATGCTTTGCTGTCGTCTATAAAATACATGCTGATTCTTTTTTGGAATTCTTTGGTAGAGCAGTAGTATTTTCTTGGCTTTGACCACAGCAGCAAGCATACTATCTGGACCTGCTTCCAGATAGCTGTGTGTCAGCATGGTCAGGTGTATTAATTAAAGCTATCCATAGGTGGCTACTCCCATAGAGACACTTTTCTTTTGCAGATGACTAGCCTAATGTCTGGACTACTGGGAATGGAACCCAGCATTGTGACCAAGGCTGGGGACAGATGTGCATCACTGTTCCATAATTATCATGTGATGTCCATTCCATGCAAATAACAGATGAAGGGGATCTCTTGAAGGGAACACAATTAGAAACAAATGATGCAACTTTTAACTCTTTTTTTCACATAGAGCACTAGGGAATTAGGCAATGTTCCACAACTATTGGGTTGTTCAATCTTGAATATGCTGCAAGTGCATATTTTAATTTTTTCTCTCCAACCATTGCATTGTTATTCTGATCTCTAAAAAAGATGGTTAGTAGTTTTAAGTAATTTTATGTATTTTATTTTTTCCCCCTCAACTGTTGCATTGTTATTCCATCCTTTAAAACAAGCTGGTCAGTAGTTTTAAGTAATTTAAGTAAGTGTCTGTGGCTGCTCAACTGGTATGGTTAATTAATTTTGTTCGGTGGATAATGTGCTTGTGAAACTGTATATTATGTCTTTTATGAATTTTAATTTTTATGATGTGATAAAGCTTGCAAGGGACAGCTGTGTCCAAAAAGGCAGCATAAAGAGGAGCTGAAACAGCTATGTGAAAATAACTCCAGACATTGTATGAAGAAAACAAAGCACTTGCCCTGGTTTTTCTTTTTAGAGAACAGGACAGCTTGAATGATCAAACAAACCATTTTCTTTTTAACATGGCCCACTTAATTTCACCATTAGAAATACCTCACTCATTACTAGAGTGGTGTAGAACATGCAGTTTTCAAGCAAGCAGTCTCAAGACTAAATTCCTGTGAGACATCACTGGGTCAGATTCAGGTCTGTAGCCCTGGAGAGCCACTGCCACTTAGTGTTGACAAGGTTGGGCCAAGTGTACATCATGGACAGCATACAACCCCCACAACAACTGGGACCTCCCTGTCCCTGAACATTTTTGAAATATTTGGGGGAAATATTAGAGAGGAGAGTAAATGACCCCAAAATGTCAACTGCTGTTTGTGATGCAACAGACTATCTCTAAGCACTCCAGACCACATATTAGTAAAAAGTTAGTCTCAAACTGCAGAAGTAGAAAGCAGTCCCTCCTGGAAACTATTTTTAGCTAATTTTTGATCAAAAAGTAGATGATTCAGCCCATCAAGAGTTTGTTAAAGTTATTTTTAAAAAAAATGTCTAGAAGCTTCAGTGTCCAGAAGAGCAAATGTGGAAATATAAATTTGACAACATTTTCAATTTTTATGCAATTCTGCTTCAGCTCAAACAAACCCATTCTCTCACAATGGAGATTATCACACTGGAGGGCCGCCCTTCTCCCATACTCAAACTTGGCAAATTTCACAATTGGTGGCCAAAGATGGTCACATCCCCATGTGCCTCTGCCAGCTTTTTCCCGTGGGTAAAGGGTCATGGAGCCATCTCCACATGCTTCTCCTATTGATCAAGTGTCATGGAGCCATTATTTGCTATTAATGGAAGTTCCTGTGAATACTAAAGGAGGCTCCATGGCACTTTACCCACAGGAGAAGGTCGGTAGAAGTGCGCAGGAATGTGATCCTTGATTATTCGAGTTTAAGGACAGGAGAAGGATGGCAGAAGGATGCAGTCCCTCCCTTGTGATAACTTCCCATGTGTATACATCTGTATTCACCACTTTTTCCTCTTTGCATGTATCCTCACTCCTGGAACTACTTGCCCTTCCATGCAGGGAGCTTGAGTTTCTAACCTTGTGAAAAAGGCTCATTTCATCTTTATCATTTACAAGTTTGTTTTAATCTCCTTTCTCAGAGGGCTCCTTTCTAAGTGAATGTCCCAACAATCCTTAATAAAAGAGTTTCCCCCACCCCTGTCTCTTTGTTGTCTGACTTAATTTTTCCACAAAAATACAAAATGAAGCTGCAGAGACTCTTTTGTGTTACAAAATTAGCCTTCACAGCATGACATGTGTTCTTTCAAGTTTCATTGTTTCACAAGTCAAAATCCTATTGAGTGTTAAATCCTGATTTAATTTGATAATTTGTACATTTTTTAGAAGAGAACATGCTTTTTTACTTGTACTTCTATTTTATTTTATTTATATTCAATTTATTTTATTTTCCCAATTATTGGACGAAGAAGGGGTGAGAATAAAGAAATAAAATCACACACACACACACACACACCAATACACATCATTATGCTTTCCATTTCTTTTATTAAAAGTCTTCACCCCATTTACAACTAAACAATGGATGCAAGGCCAGCAATATTGAACTTTATCGCGGAGGCCCTGGAACGAGCCTGTCACATTCTGAAAGAGAACGTGATGGGGATGGGAAGTGGCAAAGAATGCTGTTTACCGCACAGCAAGAACGCTGCCACCACCATTGATCATCATCGTCCTGTTCTTGGATGCTTCCCACAGGGGGCGATTTTCAGGAATGCTTAAGAAGCTTTCCCAAAAATCGGCCCCTGGGGAACACATCTGGAATGGGATGGGGATGATCGGCGGTGGCAGCAGCATTCTCGCTGTGCGGTAAACAGCGTTCTTTGCTGCCTCCTGTCACCATCACGTTCCCTTTCAGAACACGACAGGCCCATTCCAGGGCCTGCACAACAAATTTCATTGACTCCCTCTATTGACTCTACCAACTGAGAGTGTAGCCACACTGCCAAATTGAAGAAGTTTGTTACCACTTTATTTGTCATGACTCTATCCTACAGAATCCTAGGATTTGTAGTCTTGTGAGGCACCAGAGCTCTCTGACAGACCAGGTTGAATACCTCACCTGACTATAAATCCCAAGATTCTGTAGGATAGAGTCGTAACAGCTAAAGTTGTGTCAAACCTCCTTAATTCTGCACTGTGGCCAACTGTAACCCTGAGATGCTAATATTTTCTAATTTAAGCAATTATACAGAATTTGACAAGAATTTCTTCAGGCATCTCACTTACTCACTTTAGATACCTAGGGATGTAATTAGCATTATTATTTGATGTACACCAAATACTCATCACTGTGAAGGTGCCACATATTTTTATTGTTGCGCAAAATTTAAGTGAACAATCCCCCACCACATCAGAGTTGTCAATGCCAATTAGATCTATCTCATTTCCATACTGTAACATACAAAATGTGGAAATGTCAAGGGGATGGAATACTTCTGCAAGACACTGTAATCCCAACTTGATTTTATCTTCACTGGGTAAAGAAGAAAACACATTTTTAAATATATATATATCATGAACTAGTGGGAAACACTGGCTCCCCCCTCCCCAGTTGGTCAATTGGTGTATGAATTTTTAGGTTTTGAGGTTTGTACTTTTTGTGTGAAATGTGCAGAACTGCAAAAAGTAATTGTTATTTTGGGCAGAAATTGTAGCATTGGATAGGTTCTTTTTGTCTTTGTGAACAAGTACACTGACTGTCCTATTGTACTCCCTGTGTTTGTGTGCATTTCTCCAGAAATGGTGAAAAATAGTTTTGTGCAGAGACAGGATTTTGTGCAAGGTTTGTTATGTGTAAATTATAAAAACTATGACAGAAATACAGATATACATTTGCTGTCTTGACATTCTGGAGGTGATCTAGTGAGGGAGCTGGAGAATCCTGGGAATACTATCTCACCATGATGAGACAACAAGTCTTGACTAAAATCACAGGAATACTGAAGTTTCTTCATATCCCTGTCTACTTTTCTGTTCTGTACTCTGGCTGATTCATAGGAAGGAGTAGATGAGGTGTGCAGTAGAGACACACATACTCTCTTTTCTTGAGGGAAAAGCAGGTCAAGACTCACTTCCCCTTGTTGTGGCTTCAGAGCATGTGGCTGAAATGTATCATTTATTCATTTATTTAAAATATTTATATCCTACCTTTAAGGTCTTAGGCTACTCAAGGCGGCTCATATAACCAATGTTAAAAACAAATATTTCCAATCAGTTAACTACCTCAGAAACTCTACAACACTAACATCCCAAAAACCATTCAGCATCAGGGCCTGTTTTTTTTCTTCTTTCTTTTCTTTTCTATATGGGTGGCCAAATGCAAAAGAGGATAAGACTCCCGTTTCCATCTTTAACAGCAGTGTAGAAAAAAAAAGACATTGTGGCAGGTATTATAGATCATTTTGCTTGACATGTTGAAAATAACTTTGCAGAAACTGGGTCACCTTCACATATACTTGAAAGAAACTTTTGTTTACTATTATTGAAACTTGATCCTACTCCAAGCACATCAGACATGGCTAGAAATTCAATTTAAGATTATAGTTTACACTATTGAGGTCCATTTTATTGAGCAACAATGTGCCATATGAGTATGAAAAAGAGATTATATGTTTATATGGTCATCTTTCTATAGATAGGGTAGAATGATTGATAGAATTAAAGCCATCAGAGGAGTGACTGGGGGCCTGAACAGACAGGCAAAAATAAATCTGTTTTGGGTCACTTTGGAGGTGTGCTGTTTAAATGACACACACATGTTAAGAGGCCAAAAGCTGTGACAAAGTTGTGCTCCAGTCCTTAGGACTGGAGTGTGGCTTTGACATGACTTCTGGCCTCTTAACATGTGTGTGTCATTTAAACAGCATACCTCCAAAGTGACCCGAAGCAGCTTTATTTTGGTCTGTCTGTTTGGGCCCCAAAATACTTTAAAAGTGGTCCTTCCTTCCTTCCTGTGATATATTGAAACAGGTGTGATTACCCACTCTATTTATGCCCATACATATTTCCTCTATATGTTGCAACAGATGAGATACTTAAAATTAACACTTTGATTCTATATGGTTTGGGGAATGCTGGTGATGGAATTCAGTTGTAGGCCCTTCCTGCGTCAGCATGTAGTAATGCATTTCTGATAGATCCCACTTGTTCTGGTAGAATTAGCTATCCCATTTCTCATGTGAAGTCCCCTGCACACCTAAAAAAAACCTGCATTGCAGGATTGAGAGAGCTGCTGAAGTATTGCAAAGTCAACGGCTTTCATGGCTGGCATCCATAGTTATTTTTTGTGGGTTTTTTGGGCTATGTGGCCATGTTCTAGAAGAGTTTATTCCTGATGTTGCACCAACATCTGTCTCTGGCATCTCCAGAGAATACTGACATGGAAGAGAGTGGGCATATATATACTGTGTGACCCTGGGTAGGGAGGAGTGATTCCCATGTTAATCTGTGTATTGTTCTGTGTTGATGGCAGGGCCTCAGTGTGGGAGGATATGCAAAGAGAGATTAGCATCTGCTTAATTAGTGATTATTGTCTGAAGGAAAAGCCCCTGACCCTGGGTGGTTAAATGAGTAAATGAGTTTCCTACTTAATATGACATATATTTTGGACACCAAAATCAATAACAAACAGTCACGAATCTTATTATATATCGTATCTACAGTCAGGATCTTATACGTGAAGTATTGGAAGCAAAAACAGATCCCATCATCAGAAGAATGGATTATAAAATTAAGAGAGGCAATGAATATGGATATTTTAATGGCGGTGATGAAAGAGCAATCAGCTACAATTGTAGAAGAAGAATGGACATGCCTTAGATCATTTGAAGAGAAAATAGGCACAGGATTATTTTATTGAAATATTGATATATTTATAACTTTGTTTTTGGCCCCCTCCTCTAAATACCTGTTTTGTTAAAATAAAATAAACTGTTAGAGAGATAATATTATATTCTATATTCAAGGTAATCTAAGAAATAAGCAAATTAATTTAAGATGCTCATAAAGCATCAGTGCAAGGAGTAAGAGAACAACTGACCAATTTAAAAAGAAATGGGTAAACTTAAGTTACTCTTTTGTTTTGTTTGTTTTTTATTATTCTCTGTCTATTTTTTCTTTATTAAAGTGAACCGGATTATACAGGAAATTATGTTATAGTAGCTTATAGGAAATAGATCATTTTAATTCAGTATACAGGATAACAGATACTAGGTTATGGATGTTGTGAACAGGAAGGTTGGTTGTAATTTGTCTTTGATGGAATGTTTAATTTATGTTTTTAGGTTGTTATTGTTATGTCTTTGTGTGATAAGAGTGTGTAGCATTATAGCATTATTTTACAATATCTGTATAATAAAAAAATTCTGAAGTATTATTTGCCAATGGATAGGGCTACAGGGTGAACAGAAGAAAGTTCCAGTTCTGTTGGCATTATGTCTTAGTTCATAAGCACATAGCACCCCTATGCCATTTATTTAACATTGGGCACTGTACTGGAGGGGATTAGACTAATTCCAACCTTCTTCTCTAGAACTGTTGCCATATGAAAAGTGACAGATTAGATTAGGATTGCTTTCCCTGTCTGTCGACATTCCCCATGTGCTCAGAAATTGAAAAACAAAACAAAACCCAGGGTCTCTAGTTGTGTGTAGTGCTTCCATGTAGGAAAACTCTTCTATTCAGACTTGTCCCTCTCCTTGGGAAGAGTGTGACAGAACTAGGTGTCGAAGAACTAACCGATTCTCCCATTTCATGTGTTAGAACATGCTTAGATAACAACTGCATAGGGCTGGTGTTTCTGCACTATGTTTTCAGGCTCCCATCATCAGTAATGTGCATTATTAACACCATGAAAGCTTTGAAGTGGATTCAGAGGTTTCTCCTCAGGCAATCTGTATGAGGCACATGAAGAGAAGTAAACAGATTTTTGACATAAGTGAAATTTCTTGAAGTGCTTCCATTCATGTTTGGAAGAAAAACAAAAATATGGAGGTAGTGGGTGGGTGTCTTATGCCAGGACTTATTTAGCATGATTCTGCCTCATTTTAAGATGGGTTTCATTGTTCTTTTTACAAGCTAACATATCTTAATGGGTGTTGATGTCTCTCGCTAACTGGCATTTCTATAATCAGATGTTTTAAGAAAAGAAACATTATATCTATTAGGCCAACTGCCTTAAGATCCACTATTTCCTGAATTATGTACAGCTATTGCTGGCTGCAGTTGCAGTTAGGGACAGTAAAGTGTGGGTTTTGACCCTAAGGAAACTCAGACAAATCATTAGATTTGTGACTCTTGAGTCTCATTAATTCCAGCAAGGCTAAGCTGCTTTAGATCCAGGGACACTAACCATTTTCTGGAATGGATTGAGACTCCAATGGCAGACACAGGATCTATTATTGTAAAGGTATGGAGGAGTATGTGCATCAATAACCAAGTCAGGCCCTTTTCTGAAAATAGGTACCTTATTGTTCCACATAAAATCTAATTATTAGCTGATGTGACAAATGTGCCATCAAATGGGAAAAATCATGAACTAGTAAAACCACTCTGATAATAGGATCTTTACCTTGAAAAGAACACCTAACACTGCAGTTTTAGACAAATGAATCTATCCTATTCTGTTCCATTTTGTTCTTGTTCTTTTCTCTGTGTTCACTCAGGGACATTTTCAGGAATCATTTCAAAGAATATGCTTTTAAATCAAAACTGGAAGAATGCCGGATTGTCAAAGTATATTTGCTGTGTTGGAACCAAGTTCAGGCAAAATCTGACGCATCAATGCAGAAAGAATTGAAAATGGAGAGAATTTCAAATGCTGCTCCTTCTTCACATTGCCTCTCTCTGTTGCCTTGTGCACCACACCACCTTCCACTCTGCATCTCAAGCCTTATCTGAGAGAAGATGTTGAGGAGGAAAGAGTAGAGGAAATGAGGATTTCCTGCTCCCTCTATATCCATATGGTAGCTCTGCTTTGAATGCAAACCATATGAGATGTAGAGATGTTCATAGATATGGCTCATCAGCATTTTAAAACCAAGTGTGAACTGATTCAGACTTCCTAGACTATGGATGGGGAAAACATGCAGGTTCACTTTTCTCCACTTTGTTTTTGTTTTGTTTTATCTCAAGCTTTTTCCGTTCCAAATATAAAGACATTTCAAACATATTTATATTCTTCAACAACAAAATATAATGGTTTTTTTCCTCCATTTTTTTTTCATCCAGCGAAATTCGATAGTTAAAGCTATTCCAGGAAAGGAGAGGATTACATTGTAATTGTCTGCCAAATAAGTGTAAAAGATGTTAAAATCTTTGTAGAAGAAGGGAGATGGCAACTCTGATTCACGACTACTTTAACTGGTATGGTGTTGGATTAGGACTCTGAGAAACCAAGCTGTGAATCCTTCACTCAGCTTTGGAAACCCTCAGGTGAACATATCATATCATACTCTCTCAGGGTCAACATCTCTAGAAAGTGCACAATACCTGTGTGTGTGTGTGTGTGTGTGTGTGTGTGTGTGTGTACACCAGTCTAAGCCACATTGGCATGGTCTCCATTCACTGAAGATAAACAAGATAAAGAAGACAGCTTAGCACTGGTTACTCTCCTCAGCACATCAATGACACAATTTCTTTGTCAGCGGGGTAGGATGGAGGGGAAATCTGGTTTGTACTTTAAATTGAGGCTTTACTAGTACAGGGATCTCTCTTGAGAGATTATCACATTACTAATAAACCCGATTTACCTCTTCCGAGTTGCATTCTAATTCAGGATGCAGCTGTGTATTACTGAATGGATTTTGCCACTGTTGCTGCCTCCCAACTGCATCCAGGGGAAAACCTGGCTAAAATCTGCCCCCCAAGCAGCTGCTTTTCAAATCAGCCAACTAAGGACGGATTTTAGCCAGATTTTTCCATGTGATATCCATGTGATAATACCCAGTTGCATCCTGAATTAGAATGCAACTCGGAAGAGGTAAATTGGGTTTGTTAGTAATGCAATAACCTCCTTGCTTTCAAATGCCTTCTTGCAATAGGTGTACACTCTGGCAAGAGGCTGCCTCAGTATCAAAGTATAACAATTCATATTTATTGAGCATAACTCATAACAATTTGACTATTGTTATTATGTGCCTTCAAGCTGACTCCAACTTATGGCAACCCTATCATAGGTTTTTCTTTGCAAGATTTATTCAGAGGATGGGAAAACCTTTCTGTGTGTTTTAGTCTGTAGTCTCTTAAGTTTAGCTATGCCCCTCTAACCACCTTAGATTGGTGTGGGCGGGACTGGAGTTCCGGGTTGCATTTTTGTAGCCAGCCTTTCTCAAAATTGGGAACACGTGTAAACAGAGCCAGAGGACATGTGGTTTGCAAGCAAACTAACACAACTTTTAATGAGTTTCCAGCCTCAAATCTTCAACAACAGAACATTGGGACAGACCAGAAACCCTCTCTCAACCAAAGGAACAATAGTTGATCCTATTTCTTGTGTACTTGAGCTCTTTCCCTTCAAGGCCCAGCACAGTCCCCTGAGGAGGCGTCACCCCTGCGATACTTCTCGAGGGGTTCGATCTCTGCCTTTTCCTTATTAGAAGGTTGGGGCCCCACCTCCCATCGTTCTCCTCTGGGATCCCACCACTCCCCTTCCAAGTCTATTCTTTGGGCCACAGGCCAGGCGTCCTCGTCCGGGAATGGAAAGTCACCTTCCTCCCTGGGGTCTCGAAGACGTACCTCTTCGTGGGGACCTTGGCGCGGGCGCCCACCTCTTCGCCTCAAAGATACCGGAGTCCCACTTCGCCCTGGACTACGCTGTATCTGCCCTTTCCCTCTCTCGGCCGCAACTTCCCGTTCAGATCTTCCGCGTCCTCTCCCTCCTCTCGCCCGTCCTGGCCCTGCCTCTTTTAAAGTCCTCATTCCTAAGTCCGCCCCTTCTCCTTCTCCAGGCTCCGCCCCTTCACTTACTCCTTCCCCCACCTGGTCTTCCTCCGCCCCTTCATCCCTTCCTCTCTCTATAGATCCACTACAATTGGTCAGAAATAGCAATAGCAAGTACATTTCTATAACAATATCAATATTTCTATTGCAATACATTTCTATATTGCTTATCAGTGAACTAACACTCTCTAAGTTGTTTACAGTGTGTGAGCCAATTGCCCCCAACAAGCTGGTATTCGTTTTACCAACCTATGAAAGGACGGAGGGCTGAATGGACCCTGGAGCCCTTCCTTGGATCGAATTCACAATCTAGTGGCTTTCCCCACAACACCAGTAAACCCAGAGCACTACTCTTAACCAAATACACAGGAATTCAAACCCAGACTTTTACTATGTAAATACTAAGTATCTTGGCCTAGATAGGTGAATCTGCCAGGGCTGGTTTCTTCTGTGTTGGATTTTTTTTCCCAAAACAAATTTTAAAAAAGTCCCTTTATCCCAAATATGTGGACAGAATTGGCATATTATGGTAAATTCTTATCAAAAACATCTTCTCTATATCTATATAACAGTATATCTATACAACACTGATAATGTAGATCAGATAGATAAGACCACGGTTATCCTGCAGTGATTGTACTTCCCCACCCCAAATACTGCAAGATAATTCTCATCTGAAAAAGGCATTTAAATATATATTGAATCTTAAAATGCATACCAAAATATACAAAATATCTATTTTAATTTAAAAATCCTTTAAAAACCAGAAATAAATATTCTGTATACTTTAAAAATAAATAAATAAAAGAATGAGGCAAAATTAGGACAGAATAAACTTGTGAATGAATTGATATATACAAAATTACACAACTTGGAAATAATCTGGGCCAATTATCACTTTTACAGTGTCCCTGACTTGTTCTCTTCCACTTCTGCTCATGAATCATTCATTGGTTCTTGTGTTACTAACCATGATTATTGGGTGTTCTTCCATTTGGTGAACTCAATTTCACATATGGGCACTGAGAGATCTTGGAAACAGGACAGGTAATTAGTTAGTTGGCATGCAGAATAAGTTGAAAAGATAATGCTTTCAGGGAAAAGTAATGTCTCTAAAGGCATGGCTCAATTTATTAGGAAAATCTGGAGTTGGTTGTAGTTTGGAAATAGATGGATGGGAGAGAAGGTTTGTAGAACAATATTTACAGTTAAGTACATGTTGAATTCATTAGGCAGGAACTCAAACACATTCTGTTTCCCAAAGAGATGGGTAGATGCCATTGGTTTCAGTTGTAGTACATGAAATCTCCTTTTTACTTTATCTGAATTAATGAGATATTCACAGAGGTGACCAGTGGGTTCTACGTCAAAACATTCACTTTGTATTTCAGTCTGAAATTTAAAGGAACTATCTAAGACACTGAAACAATTTTGCATGTTTATATGTATTTTATTAAATTCAGATTAAAGTCCAAAGCACAATCTCTGCCCCATGGGAGCCACTAACTGCTACTAGACACCTCATTTCATGTTGTTGTTGTTGTTGTTGCTGTTGGGTGCCTTCACTCTGATTTACGGAAATCCTAAAGTGGGTTTTTTCTGGGGCAAAGAGTTTGTGATTCTCCGAAGCTTACCAGTGGGTCTCCATGACAAAGAGGGGGATCAAATCCTAATCTCCAGAGTCACAATATTGAAAATCAAATGACTACACCACATTGGCTCTCACTGTCTCTTAAAATGAAGACTCGGTTTGAATTCCATTGCTAATATTTCTTGGTAGACCTACTTATTTATTTATATTTATATTTATTTTATTTTATTTTTATCCCGCCTTTCTTCCAAGTTGGGACCCAAAGTGGCTACACACACACACACTCACACACACACACACACACAATATTTTAAAAACAATCAAAATAGTTCAATTAAAATGTAAAAAGTTTTTAAAATTACAACATACAACATTTTAAATATACAATGTTAAAACTAATCTAAACCAACTCCCATCCCCCAATAAAACCCGGCCTACATGATTTTAAAAAGCTTGCTTGAATAAAAATGTTTTGCTTTCCTGTTAAAGGCCAGCAGGGAGGGAGCCAGCCTAGCCTCCCATGGAAGGGAGATCCACAGGATGGGAGCAGCCACTGAGAAGGCTCTCTCTCATGTCCTCATCAAATGAGCCTGGGATGGTGGTGGGACTGAGAAAAAGCCTTCTCCTGAAGATCTTAGAGCTCTAGGTGGTTCATATGGGAAGATATGACCTCTAAAATAGTTTGGACCTAAGCCGTGTGCAAATGAATTTTTTACTTCTTTTTCAAAATCTATAACATTTGTTGTTTGCTGTTATGTGCCTTCATGTCAAGTCTAGCATATTTTGACTCTGTTGTAGGGGTTTTGTCATCATCATCATCATCATCATCATCATCATCATCATCATCATCATCATATGTTACATCAGTAATATGTAAGCAACATCCATACACATATCTTGAAAATATTAGTAAATGCAACCATCTTCATACTCCAGTTTCAGAAACAAATTGTAGTATAATTGTCACCCTTCCTGAAAAATGTTTGCTACTGTATATTATATATGTTAGGGAATGGAATTCAAGTTATAAATCTTTCCACTGGAAAATAACACACACACACACACACACACACACACACACACACACACACTACAAAATGTTTTCAGATATATTTTTGTTATGTGCCTTCAAGTCATTTCTGACTAATGGTGACCCTAAGGTCAACCTATCATGGGGTTTTCTTGGCAGTATTTATTCAGAGGAGGTTTGTCATTGCATTCCCCTGAGGCTAAGAGCATGGGATTTACCCAAGGTCACCTAGTGGTTTCCATGGCCGAGCCGGGAATCAAACCCTAATCTCCAGAGTCACTTTTATACTTATTTAGGAAGTGACTACACATTCATAAACCAGTTTTACAGTGAAAATATTAGACCACCCAGTTCTTAATCACCTGAAAATGACAATACAACTCATCATTTTTGTACATTTTTCCACCCTCAGGTATATTCCACACAGTAGAATATCAAGGCATTTTGTGGCAAGGAAACTGAAGGGGAAAAAAGTGAATATTCTTACAGTCTATCAACACATCCCTACCACATTCGTTTTGAAGGGTATTCTGTGGTTGTGTGTGTTTGTTGTAATAGTTGCTGTCAATTTCTGTCAAGATTTATATTGCTCTGCTTAGGAAGAAGACTGCTATGCAAAACAAAATTGAATGGTTGCAGAAATGTTAAGCCTTTGCAAATAGTATGTAAATTTTTAGAAAAGTATTAATCATATAAAACCTGTACAGTCTCTGAAAACAAAGTGGTGAGCTTTATTTCATTATTTCATTTTCTTTTTTTAAAAAACAAATGAACAGTGTCATGGTTCATACTGGTGACATTGAGTCCAAACAGACAGGTCAAATAAAGCTGCTTTGGGCTACTTAGGAAGTGTGATGTTTAAATGCCGCATGCATCCTAAGAGGCTGGAAGCCACACCAAAGCCATGCTCCAGTCCTAAGAACTGGAGTGTGACTTTGGCACTGCTTCTGATCTCTTAAGATGCATGTGTCATTTAAATAGCATACCTCCAAAGTGACCCAAAGCAGTTTTATTTTGGCCTTCAGTTCAGGTCTGTAGTTTACCTGGAATGATACAGTGTTTCGATGCACCGTCTCATTCGTGTGTAGTCAGAAATAGTTCCCATCAGACTCGGTAGGACTTACTCTTCAATAAATATGTGTACAATAGTTGCCTATGCTATTAAAGCAATTGAAAATGTGTCAGAAGGTTAAAGAGTAGATACATTGCACTTTTTAATGAATTTCAAGGGGAAAATGATTAATATCATTGGCATTTTTTATTTTAAAATCAGGATAGATGTACTAGGGCATCTATAAAAAGTATATAAATGAGTAACTGACCCGAGAAAACATATACAATAAACTGCTTTTCATTTATGAGTTCCCTTTCTAGATTAGGTGAAATGTTTGCTTTGCTGCTAATTCAAGACCTTTGACATCCATGTTTATGCACTGATAATCCAGATGATCACAGTTACTATGGGTTCTTTGATCAGATGCACTAAGAATGCTCTGCTTTGGCAAGCCCTATATAGGAGATGGTTGCTCTCCTCATTGACTTTGATGTGGTGCCTTGGCAGGCAAAATGACAAAGAAAAAGTCATTCCAAGTCAGTTCAGAAGAATATTTAATGAGTTTCATAAAGAAAGTTTCAGTCACACACGATCTTAGTAAATTGCTGAATTGGTTTTGAGTGGAAGCTTGTATATTTCCATTTGTGATCCAAATGTTATTGTTTGCTTTAAAAGAACATTAATAATTGGTAAAAAGTAGCTGGCTATCCTTGATTGTAACCTGAAATTACACTTTTTTGTTGGATGAGAATTATTCAATCCGTTATAGCCAGATGACATGAAAATTCAATATTTGGAAGTGGATCATGCAAAAAGAAAAAATTAGTGCCATTTTCCGCTGCTACCCACCATACTGATTTTTGCGAAGTTCATTTGAAGCTATGCAGCTGGTCAGAAGGACAGATGGCCAGGCTGGTTGGGCATGTATTTATTTGTGTGTGTGTAATGCAAACAGTCTAGTGAGAAATGTGCATACATTAGTTTCACTTTCCGTGAGCAACCATATTGTTTCTCATCATTTTCCTTCTTGCTATCCCCACTCCTTTAGCTGTCCCAACATCTGTATCTATTCCATTTAGGACTTACAATAAATTCTGCATTCATCATTTGGCACTTACTCATCAAAACCTATGCCAGAATCTTTTGAATTCTAAAACAGTTAATACTGGTATGTTATTGTATATTAAATCCTCTAATAATTTCTGGTCAGCATCTCTTACAGTAGACTTTTGACTAGTCAGTGGAGAGTGATCTTTGAACTGAAATCTGATCTGTGTGATTGTGAATATATATGTAATACAACTGTGTGCAGATGGAATGTGGAAGTGATGGTGCTTACATGGGAGGATATGAGTGGATTGTACTAGAGATGTGGAGAATATTCAAGTAGGGCAGGGTTGGGCCTCTTTTCCATGTCTCACTTGCAGTCCCCAACTTCTTTCTGCACTTCTCAAGGGTTTCTATACACCAACTGCAAAATGTGTTTGTGTGTGGTGATATATTCCCTTCCAAATGGTCAGTTGTGCATCTGACAGTTTCTGGATCATGTTCTTGGGGTTTTTTGGACCCATCAGTTTTGGAAGAACCCCCCCCCCCTCAGTTATTTCCCTTTTGGAAAGGAGGATGAGGTTAGTACAGATCTAAGAGAGGAGAATGAGCTTCAAAATGCCTTAAAATACAATGAAATGGTTAATAGAGGTCTAGCAATAACATCTACTCAGTTTTTATTGGTCATTTGAGGTAAAAAATTCAACCCATCAAAAATATTTTTTTTCTTGTTGTGTGCCTTGAAGTCATTTCTGACTTATTGTGACCCCAAGGCAAATCTATCATGGGGTTTTGTGAGCAATGTTTGCTCAGAGGAGGTTCATCATTGCATTCCCCTGAAGCTTATATAAGAGGGCTAAAATATGTGGGGGTAATACTGAGAACATATAACCTTCCAAAGACGCAGAGGGGCATCCGGGTGCAGCTTCGAGTCCTTGGTGTTGTCTACCTCTGATGTTTCAGGGGTTCCTAGCAAGAAAATCACTGATAGATATTGGAAGTACTTGCCTTGCTGTAAATAGCTTATAATACTGGACATTCTTCACTTTACATTCATTTGTTTCCTGAAACTTCTAGGGAGGATCAAACATGTTGATGAAGGGTACTGTGGATATTGCATACGTTGATTTCAGTAAGGCCTTTGACAAGGTTCCCCATGACATTCTTGCAAACAAGCTAGTAAAATGTGAGTTAGACAAGGCAACTGTTAAATGTATTTGTAATTGGTTGACCAGCCGAACCCAAAGGTTGCTCAGCAATGGCTCCTCTTCATCTAGGAGAGAAGTGATCAGTGGAGTACCACAGGATACTGCCCTGGGCTAAGTGCTATTCAATATCTTTATCAGTGACTTAGATGAAAGAATAGAGGGCATGCTTATCAAATTTGCAGATGACACCAAATTAGGAAGAATAGCTAATACCCCAGAGGACAGGATGAAAATTCAAAATGACTTTAATAATTTGGAAAGCTGGGGCAAAGCTAACAAAATGAATTTCAATACAGAGAAGTGTAAGGTACTGCACTTAGGGCAAAAAATAAAAATAAAAAATGCATATATATAGGAGGGGAA
The DNA here is from genome assembly GCF_019175285.1 of Sceloporus undulatus. NCBI lineage: Eukaryota > Metazoa > Chordata > Lepidosauria > Squamata > Phrynosomatidae > Sceloporus > Sceloporus undulatus. The sequence continues at coordinate 156,282,285 of NC_056525.1, read as the reverse complement.
ACAGCTGGCTTAAAGAGACTACGTATTAAAGGGATCTAGGGGTCCAAGTAGACCACAAGTTGAGCATGAGTCAGCAGTGTGATGAGGCAGCTAAAAAGGCCAATGTGATTCTAGGCTGCATCAATAGAAGTATAGTGTCTAGATCAAGGGAAGTAATAGTGCCACTCTATTCTGCTTTAGTCAGGCCTCACCTAGAATACTGTATCCAGTTCTGGGCACCACAATTGAAAAAGGATGTTGACAAATTGGAGCATGTCCAGAGAAGGGTGACTAAAATGGTGAAGGGTCTGGAAACCATGCTTTATGAGGAAAGACTTAAGGAGCTGTGTATGTTTAACCTGGAGAAGAGATGGTTAAGAAGTGATATGATAGCCCTGTTTAAGTATTTGAAGGGGTGTCACATTGAGGATGGAGCAAGCTTGTTTTCTGCTGTTCCAGAGACTAGAACACAGAACAATGGGTGCAAGCTCCAGGGACAGAGATTCCACCTCAACATTAGGAGGATCTTTCTGACAGTAAGAGCTGTTCAACAGTGGAATACAGAGTGTGGTGGGGTCTCCTTCCTTCAATGTCTTTAAACAGAGGCTAGATGGCCATATGTTGGGGATGCTTTGATTGTGAGTTCCTGCATGGCAGGGGGTTGGACTGGATAGCCCTTGTGGTCTCTTCCAACTCTACAATTCTATGACTTTATGATAAATAAGCAAGCAACAATTCAGAGAGAATAATGGTGGAACAACAAACTTAATGCCTCCTCTCTCCATGTGTATGTGTGTGTGTGTGTGTGTGTGTGTGTGTGTGTGTGTACACACACCTACACATCTCATGCTTTAAGCCCCAAAGAGATTACCCTTTCAGCTGCTCTCCAGGGGGCTACAGAGCACAGCATTTTGACTCTGCACATCACAAAGCTGCTCTGAAGCCGCCTGGAAGTTGGGTGGTTGCCCAGATGTGGGTGGCTTCATGATGTTCTGGCAGTGTGGCATCTACATGCCACACACTGCCTGAACATCATGAAGCTACCATAGGGCCACAGTAGGACCGACAGACTTTTCCCTGGCTGAAAAAAGAGTGGATCTTATCCGTTCCTTTTTTGGCTGGGTTCAAGGCAGACTGCGGCTGCAGTGTATGTTTGTCATGCTCTAATCCATCTTCCAAAGTGGCAGTTTCAAGCTGCCCCTTACATCCTATCTGTATTATGCCCCCCCCCCCCACACACACACTAATAAGAGAGTTCATCTGTCATGGCCTCCTCTGAAAAATCCCCACTTTTGAAGTTTGATATGGGTCCTGAGAAATCAGTTACTGATCTTTACACTCATTCAATGAATTGCACTTCCCAAAGTTCTCAGATGAAAAGGAAAAGAAGTTGCTTCTAAGATGAAGTACAGATATGCCCTCTCCTGTACCTTAAGAACCACTATGAATATTCTTTGATTTTTTTCTTGTTTTCAAAGAAATTTCTGTTTTCCATTATGATTTGTGGATTTTGTTATAGTAAATTGGAATGAAAGGGGCAACCATTTGTTATATGCTAATGCATTCTGTTTCCTGTCAAGTTGGAAACAAAAAAAGTCAAGGAGAAACTCTTGAGAAAGCACAACAGATGCTCTGCTTCTCCTGGTGTCTGAATTCTTATTTTATGTTATGTTATTTTTTGCATGCCATCTGATCCAGTTCGAAAAATATTAACAATAACACTGCCACCAAACAGATGCCCTTATGGCTGCATGTCTATAGTTTTATCCACAATATCCCTTATTCTTCAGTGTGTCCCACCCAACTTTAATTAATATGGAGAGGGTGAGATGAGTATAAAACAGGTACAGCTGGTTAATATGTTTTGCCTTTTACTGCCATAGAACTCAACTTTTATAGACATGTGTCTTGTAATAAAGAGTTATAGGCAGACAAGTGTGGTAGAAAGGGAATGCTCACTCCAGACAGTGTGATAAAATATGTTAACACGGAATATGAACAAGTACTGAGGATCTGTGACAAATGAGAGTCAGCACAAGACCACTCAAAAATTTGTTGAAGATTTCACAAAAGTATTTCAGTGGATGGCAATATGTCCCATAGATATACTGCATACTCAAACTTGGGGCTCATTCCCACTACAACCTAAAGTGAATTGCTGATCGGTTTATGAAACTATTTCTGATCCTGGTGTAATCGATTTCAATCATGATGAGCAAGGCAGATGCAAACAAACAAACAAACAAACAAGCAAACAAACAAAAAAAAAACCACGCTTTTTCCTGACACTAGTTCTTTAGTGGTTTTTTTTTTGTTGGTTTTTTTAAGAATCAGTTCTGGAGTGTGTTCAACAAGTGGGAACAACAGATCTGAATCACATCAATCTGGAGGGAAGGGAGTCATGGCAGAGGGGTGTTTACCATCCCTCGTCAGTTTTTTGTAGATCCGACATCCCTCTCCCCCTCAGTGCTGCCTTTGTACATGTGGTGCGATCGATAGGTGCATTTTTAATGAAATTAATAAAAAAATTACTTCATTGATGTTGCATCTACTTGCAAAGGTAAGTAGTTGCAAAACTAATGAATCAAATTTTCTATGAATACACAGACAGACAGACAGACAGATAGATAGAGAGTCATCCCATGGGGGATTCAGGCAAGCACAGAGGGGGAAGCCCTCCACGGGTCCCATCCAGACCCCTGCCATACCTGGATCGGGTGAGCCAGGCATGGCAGGGGGAAAAATCTTGATCCTTGCCATGCCTGGATCAGCTGATCCAGGCATGGCAGGGATCTGGGTGGGACACATGGGGGGCTTCCCCCCTGCCATGCCTGGATCACCCAATCCAGGCATGACAGAGTTACGAACCAGTGGGGATGACAATCATGCCAAAAAAGAAGCAATTACAGAAGAGATCCACTTTCATAGTGGGAATGACAGACCTTTTGGAATCGCTTTACCAACAGGGAGCAAAGGCGATTCCCACATTGGTTTAAATGTACGTGGAACTGAGCCCTGAGAGGACCAGAAAGAAGATCAGTTCATGCATGATTCAAGTGATTCCTTTGTACAAAGCTGAGTTGAGAATTTCTTCAAATGCAAATTCAAGGATTCCACAGGATAGAACCATGGCAATTAAAGTAGAAAATGGTGGTATAATTGTCCAGTATGAGTTGACCCATGTTCTAGAAGAGAGCTAGGTTTGCAAGCTTTAAATTGTGGGTGAATGATCATTGGCTCTCCAATTGCTTGGTTCACAGCTCCATTAACCCTGTTTAGTATGTCTAATGATAAGTAAATATGGAAGTTATCGTGCAAAACACTTGGAGAACCAAAGTTCCTCCACCCCTGACTCTCTGCTCTTAACAATGTCAGAGGTGCTGTGGGAAATATAAGGTAGTGGCCATCTGACCTAAAGGGAGGCCAGGATCCTTAATTCCAAGAAGATAAAGACAGGCTACAGTGGGTCAGGATGACAGCAGAAGCACTCTTGATATGCTCAAGGGTTATTCCTTCCAACTCTATGATTCTATGATTCCTTTGTTGTGGGATATATTATAGACATTAGGCCTGGTTTCATGATCTACTAGGTGCCACCAATGGGAGTTTTGGACCATCAGTGATCCAGATCAGTGAGGTATCTTTAGATCATTTGGCATGTTCCAAGTAGTGTCATATTTTCTAATTGTGCTATTGTGATCCTATTGATGGCAATTTCATTTAGTTGTTTTATCAGGACATACGGAATTCCTCTCAGATCACCTATCACCACTGAAACCACAGTTGTTTCCTTTCCCTAGAGGGGTGAACTCAATTTATAGGTGTCAATGTTTCATAATATTTTATCTCTCTTTGATAGATGCTAATGTTGTTGTTGCTGCTGAAATATAAAATATTTCAATTTCAAAGTTTTTAAAAATATTATAGATATATAGATTTTTTTAAAAAAAGAAAGCAAAAAAAGAAAAAGAAAGAAATGGCAGAACCAAGTGGGCTTGGCTCAAGTATTGGGGAGAAACTGGGCTATAAAATTGGAGCAAGTGGAACCCCTCTTTCACACACCATCACATCACTGTCCTAAAAGAGTAACCAAATACCCTGAACATTAGATATCAGCAAAATTATGGAGCAAAATTATGTATGGGTTAATGGTCCTATTTGGCATATTTTAGCTAGAACACATTGAAAATTGATCAAGGTACTGTAATTTATTCAACCAAAATTCTTCCCTTGTTCTGGCATTAACTCACTATGGGCAATATACATTTTGACAGCCATTACAGTAACTCATGATGTAAAAGAGTCTTAGTCCAGATTAGCATACAAGGATACAGTGGACATGATATAGATAAAAATATATTTTCTTTTATTGCTAGCTTTCTTATTTTCCCTGTTAATTTCCATTTTATTGTGTTTATGACTTTATGTTCCAACTATTGGCCTTCAATCTGTCTACCTAGTTACCTGTCATATATGTATATATGTGTGTAAGTGCATTCATTCAAAATTTCATCATCTGATTCTACAAAGAACACTGAAATAGATGAACAAAATATCACTAATTCACTGCAACAGGAAGAATGTTCATATTTCCTGTATGTCTTCCAATATACTAGTGAAGTGGATGATTAAAACAGTGATGAGCTTGCAGATACTTTTGAATGTAATGTGATTCCCATAAAATTAAATGTAATTCCCATAATCCTATTGCCAGAGCTGATAGATGTTAAAAAAAAAAAAGGGAGACCAAAAAAAACTGTGGCCACAGTTGCCTAGCCCTGATTTACAGTGCTGAAATCAAATATAAATCTCCAGTGTACTATGAATCTTGCAGGGTGACCATGAACCAGACATAATTTCTTACCCAAGCCTGTCCATAGGGTTTTTGTGAAGATAATATGAAGGAAGGTAGATCATATTTTCTGTTTTCAGCTCTTCACAGGAAAGACAGGTGACTGTGTGTGAAAGAGTGGTTGGGTGGGTTTAAATATAAGAATTAATAATCAGGGTCAGCCCAAAAAAATAGGCAGAGTCAGGATCACGATGTAGACTAATAGAATATTTATTTATTTAATTAAAATTATTTTCTCTCTCAGGATAGAAGTTCTGGGATTCTTGGGCATCAGGTATCAAAATAACTCAGCTAAGCATATTTATACATATTGAATTTGATGGGATGGGTGCATAGGAGAACCAGAAATGTCCTTGATCATAGATAAATAACACATTCATTGGTATGTTCTGAAGTGATAAATGCTAAGCATTAATCTAAAATCTACATGGAAGTTGCAAGATTTATGGGCAGCAGATGGTCTTAAAGTTGTAGGAGACATCCAGATGCACTCTTGCTTCCTTTGACCCTCAGCCTTGCCATTTCTGTATCAACTGTAAAGTTGAATTTCTGTTGAAAGGTTTTCCAGGACTGAATTCCATATGCATTTCATTAGGAGAGCCGAGGGGCCATCTCACTCATGGGCCTTATCCATACCATAGAACATTTTAAACCAACCTGGAAAGTATACTAGAAATAAACATTCCACTCCACCAGTCATATCTCCTTTATTTCTGGTCAACACTCTCAGGTCAGTTATGACAAGGATACTGAAGGAAAGATTAGTTCTCAGCTGGGCTATGTGGCCTAGAAACGTATCCATTGAGGTTATGTCCTCTCAACACTATTTCCATCATGCCTTTCTCTATTTGGAAAGACATGGGTGGAACTATAGTTCACTCCTGCCTGTGCTGTATGACCTCAAGCACCTTTCAAGGATGAAACTGCTTCTCCTCTCACTGCTCAAGTGGTGAAGGGTTATTGATGACCAACCTAGTTGTGTCTGAAAGACACAGACTGAGCAACATTCCTTCTGACACCTATCACCATCTTGTCCAGAAAGAAGTCTGCCTCCTAAAGATTCTCCATACTGATCTAAATGGATTGGGGGTACCTTTGCAGGGTGTTAGGTATCTGTGTGTGAATTCTCTTGGGGATGCATTTTAAATAGGTTTATTTATTTCACTGCAGCTTCTTTTTAATACTGTCTTTCTTTATTTTCCTTGTAAACATGTGTTTAGTGAGAAGCAGGAAGTGTTTTGTTTAGGAAATCACATTCTAATGGTCTATGTGAAAGGATCTGAGTTGGGGGGTTGTTTTGTTTTGTTTTTTTAATTTTAAATGCAGTGAGCGGGAAAAGAGAGTGAGCGAGTGCAAGAGCACAATTATCTCTTTTCCAGAACTATTATCTATTCATTCCACAAAAACTAAAGAAATTTGATGCATTACAGGGAGAGGGGAGAGCTTTCCTTCCAACTGTAATGAATTTGGCACACAAATGAAGACCCGTTTTCTGTTGAACAGATGAGATCATTATACAATCTACTCAAAAAGGCAAATTTGTAGAGGAGCAGAAGACATGATGGAATTAACCTGGTTAAGATACTGAACAAGTTACCCACTAGAGGGGAATACAGACTTGGGAGCTATACTCCCACACTTCCCTCCCCTGCATGATGATAATTCAGTAAAATTCCCCTTCCCCACTGCCATTCCCTTCTCCTTTTGTGTTGTGTCTTTTTAGATTGTAAGCCTGAGGGTAGGGAACTGTCTAATTAACCATTTTGTAGGCTGCTCTGAAAGCCTTTGTGGCTGAAGAGTGGGGTATAACTACTCTAAATAAAAAATGAAAATTAAAAACCTCATGCTTATGAAATGGTAGGAGTGGAAGCAGAGGAAAGGGGCTTGTTTTTTGTTTGTTTGTTTGTTTTTTTGGATCGTGAACAATGATCACAACTGTGGAAAAGGTTTAAAGCTTTGTTGCCAACTTGCACAGAAAAGGTAATGAGGATACAGAAAAAGCAACTGGACAGTCTCCCATTCTGTGTACAGCTGTTGTGTGCCTTGGTACAGCAGCAGAGAGATCCATTCACTGGCTCAAGTACACAGCCTCATGATGGTCCAAGGTCTGTATTGATGCTCATTGAGCATAGCCCGAGGAGTCTTATTTATATATGCAAAGCCTCTTAGTCTACATGTGATTTTATACTTTATACTTTTGTCCTGTGTCAGGATCTTATGAGAGGTCATCCATCATACTTGTCTTTGAAGGTCATGTTCCGGACTGTTATCATCTGTCCTTGGACATCCCCCCAGGTGCAGATGTTTATAGCAACTGAAGCCTGAGAAGATAGATTTCTCCCTAATTTCTCTGTTCCAGTAACTATCAGAGCTTCCCAAGCATGTATGAAGTGCTCTGTAGTTTTTTGGGCATGGTTATAGATGAAGAACACCATCTAACTTCTCATTACAATTCTTCTAGTGACCTTTCAATACAGGGAGCTTAAAGAAAGGGAAAATGATAAATTCTGCATCCTTATATATTTTTCCTATTTTATCTTGTGCTTTGTTACTGTTACTATGTGTATATATGAACGAGAGGGAAAAGCTGGGGAGGGGGGGGGCAAGAAAAAGGTCTTTAATTCAAGGCTCCACTTTGCAATCTGTCCTATATCCACATAGGAAGGAATGAGTCACATTGAATTAAGTAGAATTTACTATTCAGTAAACATCATAAAATTGCATTGTTCACTAACTTTTTAAAAAGAAAGCGATCCTATGCCAAGGGCACCAAGCTTTGTCACATGTTCAGAGGCAATATGTCCTCCAGTCCATGGCCCGTTCCGCATGGGCATAAAGTACATGCAGAGTACTTACAAGGATTAGAAAGGGGCATCCATTCCAGACGCCCCTAACCCTAGTACATGCTCGGTGCGTACAAAATGGCGGCACCCATTCTACATGGGCGCCACCATCTTAATGTCACGGACGCATAGCGTCTGCACGTCCCGCGACAGAATTTACGTTGCAAGTGTGCCATTGGCCACTTGCGGCACCACTTCTGGGGCGCAAAAAGAAGCTGCTTTTTATGGCTTCTTTTTGTTGCGTCTGGGAACCGCGCAATTTGTCTGCTGTGGTTCCTGGATGCAGCAACCGGCGGCGCCAGCAGAGTGCCCATTTTGGGCGCTCTGTAATGCACCCATGTTTGAAAACAAAAGCCAGTTCCTTTTTTAATGGAAAATATACTGGACTGGAAAGGAATTCTTTAATTCTCTCATAGCTATTATCATGCAGTGTCACTACTAACATCATGTAGCATATTATTTTATTTCAAGAAATACAATCAGCTCAGTAAAAGCTGCTATTTTGCTCTCTCTCTCTCTCTCTGTTTCCTCTTTGTCATTTATGATAATTTTATGTGAATTATTAATAGATTGTTTAATCTTAGTGTATATTTATTATTATGTGATTTTAGCCTATTTTACAATTATTTAAATATTCACTTTATAATTGCTATTGAATTATGTGAAAATATTTTGCCTGATTTGTTCTGACATTATTGTAGCCATTGTTAGCATGACATTAACATGGAAAAGTGGCATAAATGGAACCCTGGTGGCACAGTGGGTAAATGCCTGTACTGCAGCCATCCACTCAAAACCACAAGGTTGCGAGTTCAAGACCAGCAAAAGGGCCCAAGCTTGACTCAGGCTTGCATCCTTCCGAGGTCGCTAAAATGAGTACCCAGACTGTTGGGGGCAAATTAGCTTACTTGCTAATTAGCTTAGTTGCTGTTCACCGCTATGATCTTTGGAATAGCGGTATATAAATAAAACAAATTATTATTATTATTATAAAGATAAATATGATGGTGATGTAAGAATGACACCGAACATAGGTGGAGTCAGTTATTGTGGCTATGCCTATCATTGTTAAATAGCTGTATTTCCTACAGTTGTTAAAAAATAGGAACTTCAAGAACAGAAAATAGTAGAGTGCCTGGGGTGCCTGAAACATTTTGGACTGCTAGTTGTTGTCCTCTCCCCACATTTCATACAAGCAGTCAAAGAAAATCAAACTTTTTGGTATGTGTATAAAACAATTTTGAAAGAGTTGTTTCAGTGTGCCAAATTTGTGTGTGTGTGTGCTAGTTAACTCTGTCATGGCACAATGTACAACTTATATAATGAGCACATAATTGTAGAATATACAGTTGTGCCTAGGTGGATTTCAAGAACTAGGATATGATAATCCTGAGAGATATGGAGGAGGAAGAGAGAGAGAGACTCATGGAACATGGTATGACCAGGGAGAAGAGTCAGGGGATGGAAAGGCTGAACAAATAGTATGATGGAGGGGAAAAGTTTGATAGAAAGAGTGAAGGAGGAGGAAAGAGAAAAACACTAGGGTGAGTAGGACAGATAGGTTTGTAACCTAGGCAGAACTGGTAGAAGCCAAATGTTTATTAGGCAAGATTGATCATTTTCCTACTCCTTTCTATAAACAAGATGACAGAGGAACAAACAATTAATAATAAAAAGTCTATGTCATACAATCTTTTTGTAGAACAATATGCATTATAGTCTCCCTCTTGTTCTTTTTTTTAGATATTTCTCAATGTTGTTAACTTATAGGCCTAAAGTTTTAATGAGTAGTTGCTGTTCTTTCATCCACAAATTTCTATATTAATGATTTTGCCCTTCTCTTTTTTTGCTAAGCTTCATTCAGACTTGGACAAGGGAGTGGGAAGTGTTAAATATACATTATCAGGAGATGGAGCTGGTACAGTGTTTACCATTGATGAGACCACAGGGGACATTCATGCCATAAGGAGCCTTGACCGTGAAGAGAAGCCTTTCTATACTCTACGAGCTCAAGCAGTGGACATAGATACGAGGAAGCCACTGGAGCCTGAATCAGAGTTCATCATCAAAGTGCAGGATATTAATGATAATGAGCCAAAATTCCTTGATGGGCCTTATGTTGCCAGTGTCCCTGAGATGTCTCCAGTAGGTAAGTAAGAACTCTCCTTACTTAATTTGAACCTTTTAATCTCATTAAGTAACTTTTCATCAGTTCTTGTAGAATTTAAAAAATTAAAAAGCCACCCAGGAATATGTATGGTGTTTTTAAGGAATGACTAGCATATACACAATGATGTTACCAACATTCTGGGAAGATAGAGGATTGCTGGTGGCAACCCATGCTTTGCACAGAAATTCAGGCCAGCTTCAGGCTGCTTTAGGCAACCTCAGAGTGACTTCAGGTGTTTTGGGGTGTGCATTGTTTAAGGACCATGCTTCCAAAGGGCCCCGAAGACACTTTATTTGGTCCCTGTGTTTTGGCCCCTGGTCACTGAGATGTTCATGTTGGTGGTAGGTCTGGTTTGAGTTGTTGTAGAATATGTAACAACTACCTATACAGAGGAAGTGGAGCATCCAGTCATGTATGACTCATCAGTGGCCCCACAAGCAGCCAAGAAAATTACATAGAGTTCCTGTCGTGTAGATCAGATGCATCTCATGTGTCTACATTTAAGGACCTTATCACATGACAGGTTTTGCAGCTCCAATCCGAAGCCACTCCCAGTCCAACCATGCGAATTCACATTAAAATGTGATTAATTATCACACGTGATTGCTTTCTATGGAGGGGTCGTTCCAAGCTGGATCCAAAGTCAATCCAAAGTGACTCCTGATGTAGGTGAATTCAGTAACAAGCGAATTCACAAAAATTGTTTCCAAGCTCACTTCAGTTTCAATCTGAATGGGTCTGGTGTGGAAGATCACCCTGATCTCACACACCACGGCACCCTTCATCCTGCTCCTTCCTCTTCCTCATCCCCCTTCACTGAAAACTCAATGATAACATCCTGATCCTTAAGGTGAATCTGTCATGGGGGTTTTCTTGGAATGTTTCTCCAGAGGGGATTTGCCCTGGGCTTCTTCTCAGCCCCATTGAGCATGTGCAAGGGTGCCAATCTGAATTGATGATGTGATAACTTAATTTGCGATCACTCTACTTTGCCTTAGGAATGAGCACAATTTAACCTTCACATGTGATAACTCATCACATCAATTGCTTTGGATTGGAATTGAGTCTGATTCCCCTTCCCTTCGGAATAGCTTTGGATTGGAGTTCCTATTTCATATGCGATAAGGGCCTAAGTGTGTTTAAGTTTTGATATCATTCCTAGGTATCATTTATCTGCATGGGATTATGATAAGGACTATATGGGGGTGGAACTGGGGGGGGGGAATTCTTTATTTTAGGATTAGGAAGGTCAATGATGACATAGATACTGAGCTGAAAGAACTTCAGGGATGTATCCCTTGAGGAGTTTGTATGCCTGCCAGTCATATTGCAGGTAACAGAAACTGAAGGCCAGAACATATGGGTCAAAACCCCCAGTAAGAACATGCACCATGAGGCTGAAGCTGTGCACATGCACACAGATACTTCAACATGGAACTTAATTTTTCTATTTCTGAAAACTGTACAGGTTGAGAATCCCTTATCTGAAATGTTTGGGACTAGATATATTTTGGATTTTGGGGTGTTTGTTTTGTTTTGGAAGACCTGTATATGCATGTGAATACATAATGAGGTACCTTGGAGATGGGACCCAAGTCTTACACAGAATTCATTTATGTTTCATATAAACCTAATACACATAGCCTAAAGGTGATTTTGTACAATATTTTAAATAATTGTGTACGTGAAACAAAGTTTTTGTACACTGAACCATCAGAAAGCAAAGGTGTCACTATCTCAGCCACTCACCTAATATTTATTTATTTATTTATTTATTTTAGTTTTTGCAGCATTTCAGGTTTTGGAGTTCTAAAGGGGGAGACTTCACTTGTAATTGAATTTATTTCATAAATTCCAAATGAAGGGTCAAGTGAGCTGAGACAAAAAGAGATCTCTAGTCAGGAGTGTTGCTATGTTTTAAAAACCTGTCAACATCCAGCTTGGGAGCAAGTCCAAACCAAGTTTGGGACACAATTCTGCTGCTATTGGCTCCATGGGAATTACAGTGGAAGGTGTTTGAGTAGACATGATGTTAGCAAGCAAGATTTTATATCAAAAAAGAAAGTTCATCCTTCCAAGACTAGGAAACTTTATGTATACAGGGAAATGGAAAGCAGATTTCTGGTGGGTTGCCTTTTCCTTCTAATTAATTCATTCATTCACTCATTTTGAAGCAAATGGAAGAACACTCAGAATGTGGCATATATACATAAATAAACAAGCCACTCATTATGCTCAAGTCATATCTTAATCTGTCAAATTAATCACTAACATTGTGTAGGGACCATAGAAAAATACCACAAACACCATGTTTTTCAGTGCTGAAAATCTCTGATGAGAAGAATCATGGTTTAACAAGAACCCTTGTTGTCCAGGACTTATACCACATAAAAAATCACATGTGGTTGTTTTCTGCAACTTCTTTTTTTTTGCACAGAAAGCATTATTTCAGCACAGTTATGTTATTATCTGTGCTGAAAAATGGTGTTTCTTCTGTAGAAAATGTCATAATTTGATAGTTATTCTCCCCAAAATTGCACGTGACTGATTTCTATGCAAATCAACCATGTGTAAATTGTGCACATAATTTAAGTGCCTAATTGTGAATAGGCTTTGAAAACTGCTGTTTTCATAGACATTCTCAATGTGGGAAGAAACTTGCTCCCTTGAGGAATAAAATTAATGAAGACTTACATCCCTAGTGTTGTCTCAAGATTTTCCTCCCCCTTGTGTTAAAATAATAATAATAATGAATTCATTCTCATTCATTTTCATAGAAAAGAAATTGCTTGAGGCAAATGAAGAAATCATTTATTTATTTATTTATTTCTCACCTTTCTCCCAAGGTGGCTTTCAATAACTGAAACAAGATTACTATAAGACATTATTTTACAAAAGTCATTTTTTTTAAAAAAAAATAACAGCATTGTGTTTTTAAAAAGTTTAGAAACAGTTTAAAACACTTAAAATATTTTAAACATAATTTTCTGTAGAAGATGTAAAATATTGACACTACTGCTCCATAATTACTTTCAAAGATGTCTCTGAATAGAAACATCTTCATCTGGCAGCAAAGGGAGAGAGAGATGGCAGTGGGATAAACAGGAACTCCTGTCGGAGGAAATTCCATAATCTGGGAGCAGCCACAGAGAAGGCTCTCCCCTGAGAACTCACCAAATGTGCTGTGAAGGAGGTGGGACTGAGAAAATGCCTTCCCTTTCAGAACTTAAAGCTCACAATGACTTCCATGATGAGCTTGTATTTCAGAGTCTGCCCTGGTCAATACCCTGGCCACAGCATTCTGGAAACCATTCATTCTCTCTTTACCCAGCCTTCTGTATCTGGACAATGTTTATTTTTGCCACTCATTCCTATGATCTCCAATCCACCTGACAGCTTGGAATATTACTGAAAAACAAAAACAACAGCAACTAATTTCAGTTCTAGTTCCATGTGCCCTCTCCAAACAGTAGCTATCTTTTACTTGTTTCTTTTAAAAAACAGTACTGGAAAGATACACGCCACAGTGGTACAAAACATCATTTCATTCATTCTCTCTCATTTTCACCGCAAGATCCTAAGCAGATCATGTACAACCGCAAGACCCAGCACTTAATCTATGTGATATTCCTCCTCTACCACTTAGTGAGACCAGTTCTCCTTTACTATATAAGTGGGTAAATGGGTGAATGGGTAATGGGTAAACCACAAAAGGAATAAAGGTATCTGTTGCTATCATAATCTAACTGAGGGGCTTTACAGATGGGCAGGGAGGGGCAATGAGATGCCACCCCTTTCTGCCCCTGATCAGTGTTGTGGCAACCACACGGCATGGCACTGATCTGGTCTAAGTAGAGCATAAAAAGAAGCCGGAAAAACTGGCTCCTTTTTGTGCCCTTGAAGGGGTGCCACAGCTGCCGCCACACGTTTGGGTGCTGCGCCAAAGGGGTGTCATCATGGTGTGTGCCATCTGAATGGGTGCACACCAAGATGGTGCCAGGCAGTGTGGTGAGGGCTTTGAGCATGGAGATGATGAGCCCTCACTCATTCCACAGACTGCGCTTTTCACCGATCTGTAAAGGGCCTGAATCATGTGCTGATTATTGCCAGATGAGCTTATATAGCTGTTCTGTAACCAGGGACTTTTCAACTTTCTTCCTGTTACAAAACTGATTTCTTTTGAGGACTTTCTATCTATGCTTCCTGACTGGGCTGAAAAGAAATTAGGACTCATGGGGAAAAGTGTTATTTGTCCTGCACATTTGCTTAACAAGTATGACCCTGTGTGTATATTTCAGGAGATCTGTTTATGTTGTTCAGAACAGCTAGAGCAGGCTGCAAGCATCAGAATGTACTCTAACAAACTAAATAAAGAAGCTTGTTGGCAGTTTGTCCTGTCAGATTTCTAGTGCCTTTCTCAGAGGTAAATTCAGTCTAGGATGTACAAAGCATCTGGCTAATGCATCTAGCAAAATGCTTTGTCCTGATATGTGTCCCCTGGCTCCATTCTTTCCTGATTGATTTTATTTTATTTTATTTTTAAGTTGAAGATGTTGTCACTGTGTGCTTGTACAGCCTTTTCTCAGATGTTTGCTAGCAGCTTGGCTTGTATTACATGAAACAAACAAAAGGATTTATCAATAGGATAAAGGCATTAGAGAAATTGAAAAGGAAGGCATACATGCTTTAGCTGAATAAGCTGGAATGTTCTAAAAAGATGTCCAGCAGAAGAAAGGGTACATGAGTGAAATTGCTATCAATGGGCTATAATAGGAGCCTGACTCCAGAGTGATACAATCTTAGTGTATTTATGCCTGAACTGTGGCAGTGACAATGGAAGACTAATGGAAGTGCACCATGAGATCTTCTGTAGAAATATGCAAATATATACTGATGTAACATTAACTATCTGACGATATATGTTAATGTTCAATTAGTTGAACAGTTTTCTGGAAGTCACGGGCTGCATTTCCACTGCAGAAAGAATCCAGTTTGATACCACTTCCCTGTCATGTCTCAATACTATGGAATTCTGGGAATTGTAGTTTGTTGTGGCTCCAGAAAAGGCTAAAAGTCTTACAAAACTAAAGTTCCCATAATATGATAGCACTGAGTCATGGCAGTTAAACTGGATTATTTATGCAGTGTGGATGCAGACAAATAATAATAATAATAATAATAATAATAATAATAATTATTATTATTATTATTATTATTATTTATATGCCTCACCTCTTCCAAGCATCAAAGCGGGATTACATCATTAAAATAATAAAATGCAATTGAACAGTCAATAAAATACTAATACTGAATTATACATCCCTATTAGTTTGTTAAAATCTCCTAACATCAATTCATATGCCATCATACATAGAGAGGGGGGTCTCAATCATCATCTCTGTACCAAATCTGATGGGAAAACCCACAGGAAGAGATCCATCTTTAGTGCCTTCTTAAAGGCATCTAAGGTAGTAATAAGACGGATCTCCTCCGGCAGACTATTCCACCACAATTTAGGGGCTGCAGCAGTAAATGCTCTATGGGAACTTGTGGTTAATTGAGTATTACAATGTTCCAACAAATTCTTGCCCGATGTTCTGAGTGTGTGGGACAGATTATGTACGGACTTAAATCCTGGAAATCAGGTGGAGTGCATCTGGATAAAAATTAACAGAAGATAGAGAAAAGACAGAGCTACTAAACACGTTCTTTGCCTCAGTCATCTCACAAAAGGCAAAGGGTGCTCAACCTGAGGAAAATGGAGCAGAGGACAAAATAGGGGAAATTCAGAACAGGAGAAGTCCCAGCAGACAGGAGAAGGGCAAACATTGTCTCCATCTTCAAAAAGGGGAAAAAAGAGGACCCCAACAACTATCATCCTTTGAGTCTGACATCAGTAACAGAAACAGTTTAGAACAGTTCATTAGACAGTCTGTGAACATTTAGAAGAGAATGTTATAATCACTAAAACTCAATATGGCTTTCTCAAAAACAATTAACAAGACTATGTATGAAAGGGATCTAGGTGTCCTAGTACACCACAAGTTGAACATGAGTCAACAGAATGATGTCCCAGCTAAAAAAAAAGACATTATGATTCTAGGCTGCATCAACAGAAATATAGTGTATAGATCAAGGGAAGTAATAGTGCCACTCTATTCTGCTTTGGAATACTGTGTCCAGTTCTGGCCACCCCAATTCAAAAAGCATGTTGAGAAACTGGAGCGTGTCCAAAGGAGGGCGACTAAAATGGTGAAGGGTCTGGAAACCATGCCCAATGAGGAAAGGGAGCTGGGTATGTTTAGCCTGGAGAAGAGAAGGTTAAGAGTTGATATGATAGCTCTGTTTAAGTATTTGAAGGGGTGTCATACTGAGGATGGACCAAGCTTGTTTTCTGCTGCACCTGAGAATAGGACCCAAACCTATATACTGTATGCAAGCTATAAGAAAAGAGATTCCATCTAAACATTAGGAGAAACTTTCTGATAGTGAAAGTCGTTCAACAGTGAAACACACTCCCTCTAAGAATGGTGGAATTTCCTTCTTTGGAAGTTTTTGAACAGAGGCTGGATGGTCATCTGTCAGGGATGCTTTGATTGTGAGTTCCTGAATGGCAGGGGTTGGATTGGATGGCCCTTATGGTCTCTTCCAAGTCTATGATTCTATAATGGTGGTGATGGAGTTGATAACCTTGTGACATAAAAATAAAGAGAAAGCCTAACTAGTCAGAGGATAGACAGAAAAGAAAAAGAGAGGCTGTCCATTGATATAAAGTGCATACATATGCATATCTGTAAATCCCATTGACTTTGATGCAATTTCTGTTGAGGATTCCAAACTAAACTTTGAACTCAGTGTGCGGAAGTCATTGTGCTGTTAGATGAAGCTAAACCTGAAGTGTATTTTAAGATAGATTGCTTTTACTAACCACTTTAAAGGCTATAAACATTTACTATGGGTCTGTACACACAACCCCGAATGGGCAGTCCAAAGCTGCCCCTGTTACAGCCAGATTGGGGCCATGGCAACTGAATGCTGTGGTCCTGATCTGGCCTTTGCATGGTGCGAAAAGGAGCCTTAAAAAGCAGCTCTTTTTTTGCACCCTGTAAAGGGTGTAGTAGTCATGTTGCTGCGGCTTGGCGCTGCTCCTTTGGCTCTGCATTGTATGTACACAGCACTGGAGTAGTGCTGTGACACTGCACAACATGTGGTGTGGTGTGTGGGATTACACCACCCTAGTGCAGAGTTGAGGTGTGCATGATGCTATGCCCCGACTCCTCCCCCAAGCCAGCCCATACTGCGGGTCTTTTCAGCCCCTATATTTCAATTTTTTAAAACCCTGATTTTTCTACCCCAGTACCTACCTGACTGGCTAGGAGTATTCCTTTCCAGCTGCTGAACTTTTTTTTCTCTCCTATTAGCTTGGATCTAGTCATATATCCCACAACAGAAAGTAAATAAAGGCAGCAGCCATACAGGCAGCTCCTGCTTTATGACAAGCAATAATGTCTCTGTCATCAAATTCTCATAAAGACATTGGAGATAATGAGACCAAGCTGAGATTTAAATGGATTATAATGGATATTTGGCACATACCCTGTCTGCTTTCCATTTCCTTCTCCTCCTTTTTCTACTCTAGAGTGTATACTTCTGTATTAAATTAGAAAGAGGAAATGGTATCCTATGTAACAGGGCAAGCTGATCCCAAAGAACAGTCATTGATAGACTGCAGAAGTCAATCAAAGGATGACCTGCCTTAGAGAGAGCAAAGAAAGTGGCAAGTGGAAGGGGAAAAGGGGGGTGGGGGAAGGATTTAGGGATTTCAAGCAAATAGGAAGCAGGAAATCACACATGATTAATGACTTTGATTCTAGATATTGAGCTATCCACAGCAAAGCAGATAGAAGTGAATTACAAGAAGACTAAGAGTGATAACAAAATGATCATTAGCAGCTTGAGTAATGGATGAAAGCAATGTGTGTAGATATTGTGAAAAGGACAAAAACTCCTAAGGTTGTGAGTGAAGTGTTCTGGGTTGTTGTAAAAGTTTATTTCTCAATTTATTGCATACTGACACACTAGTAAGGTTTCCCCTTCATCCCTTGGATACAGCAAGCTTGAAACACTCCACAATATTACAGGCCAGACCAGAGATATTCGTGGACTAAAGCTGAAAAACACCACAATACTGTATATCTGAAGGTGAGTGAATGTGACTTACCCAAGGTTGCACTCCAGCATTCAAACCGCTACACCACATTTGCTCTCAGCTTGTTTTGCTATAAGACAAAGTAATATTCTTTTACCAATCTTGGGGGCAGGATCCTTTTTGAGTGCAGCACTGGGGATAATGTTTAGGAAACTTTGGTTCAAGGTGAGCACAGATAAAAACTGTAATATGCATTATATCTGGTATTTTAAAAATACAGATAGATAGTGGGGTTTTTTCCCATTACCAAATACATCATAAATCATCCTCTATTTCCCTCAGAATCAGTGTACACTTTATCAAAGCAGCCTCATTTGTCACTTGTTTGTGGCTTCTTTTACAATACTACCAAAATAATTGATGGCATGCATAAGTCATATAGATATTAATTATGACTGCAATCCATATGGGAGGCATGACACCAACATAATTATGTCCCATTTGATCCACTCATCCCATGTTATTATTTCATGTACTGGTAACAGTGTGGCACTGGGAAGTGCCAAGCACACTGTTGAAAGAATATGCAAACTGGCCCACAAGATCTCTAGAGAGATTATTGCATGCCTTTTTCTGCCAGATCCAGGCACAGGCTGGGCATGGGCTTAAACTGGCAAAAACAGATCTTATCGCATTATTCCTTGCCCAATTCAGCCAAATCGCATACCTGATCTGGACTCCTGGCATACTTTTCAAATTATCAATACTTTCCCATTCTTCAAAAAGTATACCAGGAGTCTGAATCAGATATGCAATGCAGCTGGGTTGGGCAAGGAGACAAGCAATAACATTTGTTTCCCCCCATTTAAGCCCAAGCCCGGATTGGGCAAAAAAAGTGTGCTATAAACTCCTAGGATATCATCAGCAACTGCTACGAAATATTTTGATTCTATTTGTCTCTCTGAATCGGAGATGTAGAAAGCTGGAGCACTATCAACAAACCATTTTGTTGATTGTGTATGTATTGTGTCTTATGTCTGAAATGTATAATAATTTAAAATTAATTTTTGCATTCAATATTCCATGACATGTTTTGTACAGAAATTTTCCCCAATGTATATACCTTTGTTATGCACGTTTCCCTAAAATATCCCTAATATATGTCCATTTTTATTTTTTAAAAAAATTAAGCCAAGAATTGCATCACAAAATTGGAGGAATAATGAAATGTGAAGGATAATTCTGTTCCAGTCTTCATAGTACTGAGCGGAATATAAAATAGTTTGTTTAAATGTGGTCCAAACAAAATTCTCTACTACCTCTATGGTTAACAAACCATAGAGTTTGAGCTTGGACAGGGAAGCAGATGTAGAAAGGAATCCATGTAAGCAACCTTTGATAGCCTTGAAACCCAGTAATGAATATAGGTACTCATTTTCTCCCTTCAGCATAAGAATAAGCCAAGTTTTTCTCTTGTTATTTCTTTCCTGATTACATTTTCCCCAGCCTTTGTTTATACAGAGGCCATATGCTTTTGAAAGTGCCTACTGCTGATTTTCAAGAAAATTCACTACTTGGGAAGAAATAGAAAAGCCAGCCTGCTGAGACTCAAGTTTTCAGTGTGAAGTCCTATGAAAAGTGTTAAACACATTGTATCTTAAATCAGCTGACTTGCTTACCACTTTTTTGCTTCAGTGATTTCAGTCACCTGCTTTCCCTCATGATTTCCACTCTGTCTCATTTTGCCTGTAAGCAAACCAGACATTTGCTGACAGATGCTCTGTCATTGCTTTTGCATGTATTTTTTTTTTTAAAAAAAACTTCTGTTCACTGGTTTTTTAGTCCTGAACTACAATGATCACTGAACATAATCCACTGTAGACAAAACACCTTGCTGTACAAATAGCAGATGATCTTGCTGCTCAGCTCATCCATCCGCTGTATTCACTTTTGCATGTTTTCTCTTTTACAAAACCCTATCACATCAAACTGACAAAGATAGCAAAGCCTTGCCATCTGATACTGGAAAAATCCTGTGATTGTGGAATTTGTCCAGGACTAGGGGTGATTTCTACCCATTTCTGTTTAAAATGGGAAGTAAAATTTCAACAACAGGAATGAAAAATAGTTGTATTTGACATTTCTGGTTTAGTGATAGCTAGGTTATATTGCACAGTGTTTCTAGGATCACAGAAAAATTTTCAAATGCAGAGCCAGCAAGTAGACAATTTGAAACAGGAAGCTTGTAGTATCCTAAACATTTAGTTTCACATACTTAAAACCAGTTTAAATCTTTCTCAAAATCCCAAGGAGATTTTCATTCCATTCTCATTCCATGTCAGATTATGAGTCTTCTCTTTACACTTGGAAATTTTTCTTTTTTTCTCCCCCCTCCCTCTCTTTTTGCAGATTATTGTTTTCAAAATAGTTGCATTTTTTCCCAATAAGTGTATTTTCATAAGCATATCCCATTGACTGAAATGTACTCAAACACCCACCCCTCATGCAATGTATTTTTCCAAATGTATATAGTTTAGGTATGCTAATTTTTCAGATATAATTTTGTGTGCTTTCCCCTCATTAAAACACATTACAAGCCTCCGAAATATATGGATTCCAGAGGCAAGATATGCTGCATTCTGTTTCCAAACTCAGGATTAAAGAATCTGATATTTCACATCAGAAAACTGGCCCTGACTTACTTTCCTGTTTCTGTGTTAAAGGAGGTCATGTCTTTATATATTTTATTAACAGGCCAAACACAGAAAGCTAGAGATGAAACATAAGGGAAATGTTAGTCAACACTGTGATGGGACAGTCAAAAAAAGTCAATACAGTTTTACGCATCAAGAGAAGTAGCTGTCATATCCAAAAGGGTACGAATCTGCCATAATAAAGGATATGAGGGAATGAGGATAATTGATGTGGTGATATATCGATATAGAGAAGTAGAGAGTAGTTGGAAGGGGACTATTATCTGAATGATATACACATGGGAGAACAGATGGGTTATAAGAATGTTATGTTATTACTTGTTTACTTCCTAGGACCAAACCTTGATGACCAGCAAAGTAACACCTTTCCTTCCTGGTGCAAATGCGGGCAATAGCAGAGGGGGGGGGGGGAGTGGACACTTGAAAGAACTTTTTGATGTATCCTGAGGCATTTACATTGTGAGCTGGGAAAGGGGGGCGGGCTGAAAGAGAAAAGGTTTTAAAGGATGTATTGTTCTGGGCAAAATTCAGATTTAACACTACTCATCTGTGGTGAATTTCTGTTTTGAGTCTAAAACAATTCGTCAGTTAACCTCACTGCGATGTTTTCTTGGCTCTTCTAATCTTGGTCAGCAAAACATGACACTGTGTCTAATCTCCCTCCAATACCTTGTCCGATGTAGCCACATTTGACCCAAGGAAAAACTGATCTGGAAGAGTCTTCCCAGGGTGAGTGGAGCAGCAGCTAGGTGGCCACAGCCCAGGAAAGGCAAGTGAACTCCAGCCAGGGAGCTGAAGTGAGAAGACCTGGAGGAGCTGAGGGTGGCATGGGGAGAAACGGTTGGCTTCAGGAGCATGGAAGTGTGAATAGGTATGGTCCCCACACTATGAGGATTGGTCCATGAAATATGAGGGGGGTGAGGAAACATTGGACGGGCTGTGGAAGGGAACCCCAGAGGATGAGTGGTTCTGGACAACAATGGTCAGTGCGAGGCTGACAAAATGGTGAGGGCTGCTGGCAGGGACGCAAACACTGCAGGATGTGGTGGCCAAAGATATGGTGGTCCAGCTCATTGGAGCCACGGTGGGGCCACTGCTTCAAGGGGAGGGGTGGACATGAGGAAGTTGAGAGGCTTTCGGAAGGGGCATCATAGCAGAGGCATCTTCCACACCTGTCCGATTGATGAGACTGCAGAGAGTGGCTTTCAGTGGGGTGCAAGGAACAACCCTCCCGGGCCCCAGCCAGAGGCCCAACCAGTCTCACCCAGAACCTGGTGGCCAAACAACTAGGAGTGCAGTTCGACAGGAGGGCAAGTCAGCTGTCCTACTTCCTGGCCCAGGTGGTGGTGCACATGTATGAGTGAATGTACCTTCATGACCAAGGTTGCAAAAAGTGAGGTACATGATTTCCCACCTGGAAGGTGAAGCATCATACAACTTTTTTACACTGGAGCTGCAGAATTGGAGTGTCTGCCCAAGTTCATGATCACTCTACAGGCCCAGGTTGAGGACTCCTTTTGGATGGAGAAACCTTGAACCAAGTTGATGATGCTCACGCAAAGAGGGCACTCCGTGACAGAATATGCGACAGAGTTCTGGGGATTGTCATCACAAGTCCTGGACTGGCCCAAGGACACCAAAATTCAGCATTTCAAGGCGAGCCTACAACTGGACCTCCTTAAATGCGTGCGAACAGACAACACTCCGATGGTGAGGGAGTGGATCTGACTGGTCTGGAAGCCGAAATGGTAAAAGGGGAGATCCATTTAATGTTGCAATGGAAACCAGGAGTGAGCAAGGGTGTCAACTCAAACCCAAGCCATTCCCAAAGAAAGGAAAAGTGAGCTAAGGCTCGGAAATTGGAGCACGAGCTGTGGAGAAGGCTCGGACTCTGCCTGGCCTACAGGCAGAAGGGGCACCTAATTCCTGAATGCCCCAACTGAAAGGACCACCTGCATGGCACTCCTGTGAAGGAAGCACCTGCTTCTTCTCCAATGGGAGACCAACGGCATACCAGCAAGGGACCACTTGGCTGGGTCCTCAAGGCAATGAGCCAGGATGAGAAGGAGCCTAAGATAATATTGGATGTAACCAACACTGAAGACGATGCAGAGCTGTCAGAAAACTTCAATGGTTGGCCTCAGGGCAGTCATGTGGATGCAGCACCAGAGGGGCGTCATCATGGCGTGTGCCAAAATAGTGCCCTGGGGGCAGGATTAGGGCATGCAGCGTGCAGATGCTGCGTCCTAACTCCACCCACAGGCAGCACTCTATTTTGGATTGGTCAGACCTCACCTGGAATACTGTGTCCAGGTCTGGGCACCATATTTCAAGAGGAATACTAACAAATTGGAACTTGTTTAGAAGAGGGTGACTAAAAGGTCTGGAAACAAAGCCCTATAAAGAAATCACTGTAGAAATCAAATTCCATTTTTCTGCCTTCTTGAGGTGTCTGTGTAGAGTTCTTCTTTTTGTGGCATTTGGAAACATGTTCTTGTACACTGGAGATGTGATGAAGACTGAGGTGATGTTTGTCAGTTCTTGTCCTGGCTGGTGTCACTCTCCCTGAAATATTCATTATAAATGGTGGAAGAAAGCCTCCAGATCACCACAGTACTGAATCGTGTATGTAGGTTTTGAGGGTCAGAGGGATAGGACTTATGAGAGGACTCCTCTGCCTGGCTTAGTGGATGGAAAGTATAATTGCTTGTGTTGGTAGTGTTTCTCTTGTGGGCCTAAATGCCTTAAATGCACCGGATCTTCTCTGAACTTGGAAGCTAAGCAGAATAAGCTCTGAGTGGGCCCTTGTTATCTGTTGAGGTTTGGTTCCAGGACCCCCCATGGATAACAAAATCTGTGTATGCTCAAGTCCCATTCAATACAATAGCATAGCAAAATGATATCCCTTCTATAAAATGGCAAAATCAAGCTCAGCTATTTGGAATTTATACTTTTTTTTTAATGTTTTCAAGCCTTGCATGCTTGAATCCATGGATAAAAAATCTGTGGATAAGGAGGGTTGACTGTACCTGGATAAAACACCACTAATGAATACCAGATGCTGTAGACTATATTTCAGAGGATGTTACTGGTAAAACCACTTCTGAGTATTCCTTGAATTCAGCTCTTGAGTATTTCTTGCCTTAAAAAAACCTCTATGAAATTCATGGGACTGCATTGACTTGAAGGCACACACACAGCATCCAAAGAATTGTGGCTATATCCATGAAGGCCCATGTAATAATAATAATAATAATAATAATAATAATAATAATAATAATAATAATATGAAGAAGAAGAAGAAGAAGAAGAAGAAGTTAAAAGGTGCTGCCACATTTTATTTTTCTTTCTCCTCCCCTTTCCTTCTTCCTTTTTGTGCTGAAAAAGATTGATATGGCTACTTCTTTGACAACTAAAAGATAATGGAGCCCTGTCTCTTAGTTCATAAGTTAAATCTAGTTTAGGAAGGTATGTAGGTGTGTTGTTAAGCTTCTGGAATCCCAGAATTTACAGTTAAGGGAGGAATATTTAGAATTAACAGCCAGAGAGCTCTAGTAGCTCAAAAAACTTCACCAAACTACAAACCTAGGGTTCCATAGGAAGCAGCCATTAAGTTAAAGTAGAATCTCAGTACTATAACCGTATACTATGAACTGGTCCTAGGTTTGCTTTTCCTTGTGAATACTGGATGGTTTTCAGTCTTTGTGGAGGGTTTTTCTCCTTAATTGAAATTCACATTTTAACATTCCTTCCTAATTTATTTGTGCAGTTTTTGTAACTTCTTGGGATTGAGTAAAGTGTATTCCTAAAAAAAATACTTATGTTTCAGCTGCTCACATTTCAAAACATTGCATTGTTTTCTACACACTTATGTTGTTGTGTTACTTCATCATTTCTGATTTATGGCTACGCAAAGATGAACCTATCTCAGTTGTTTCCTTGGCAAGGTTTGTTCACAGAGGATGTGCCTTTAAACTTCCTCTGAGGTTGAGAGAATGTGATTTGTCCAAGATCACCAAGTGTATTTCCATGGCTATTGGGGGATCTGAACCCTGGCCTTCAAAGTCATAGTCCAATGCTTAAACCTCTATCACACAATGAAAAAAAAAACATAATTATTAGATGAAATAACATTGAATATTTTAGATCAGAATGAATTGCTAGAAGAAATATTTTTTAAAAAACTAGAAAGTAGAAAAGGATTAATAGGGAAAATTTATAAGATTACATTAACAACCCAATTTAGAATGGTGAAGGATTTACAGTGAACGGGGGAAAAGATTGATTGATTGATACAGACAAAATTAAAATTTGGCTACAAGAAATTGTTAATATTAAAAATATAAATGTAAAAGAACAACAAATGAAAATGATTGGAAAATGGTACAGGACGCCACATCAATTAGCAATTATAAACGATACATTTCAATCAAAATGTTGGCATAGATGTGGAGCTAAGGGAATTTACATACATATGTGGTGGTAATGCCCATTTGTTCAAGAATTTTGGACAGAGGTTAAGAAACAGATAAATATAATAATAGGGTTAGAAATACAATTAAGCTAAGAAAATTGTTTAACTCTTAATTTAGGGGAATTATGACTGAATAGTAATCAAAGATATGTAAGAAAACAAGTTACATCCAATATTATCTCAGGCTCCATCTCATCCTGGCTCATTGCCTTGAGGGCCCAGCTAAGTGGTCCCTTGCTGGTAAAAGTTGCCAATGCAATGATTAATTTTGGATGGAAAAATAAATCCATCTGGAATAAGTCTTATTTATTTAAATATATAAAAGAATATATATTATTTGATTTCCTTAGGGAAAGAAGACTTAAATATATTGAGGAAAGCAATACAGAAGCATGGAGAGATAAATGGAAAATTGTGATTAGGAAAGTGGAAGTTATAATGCAGTATGAAGAAATAAAAAAATATAATTAATGATATTTTCCACATCTCCGATAATGATTGTTAACTTAATTGGAAGGTATTTCCTCCAAATGTTGTTTGTGGGATGGGGGAGAGGGGAGAAAAGTACATTATGAAATATGGATTGTATAGTTTACCCTATGTACTGTGTAATAACAATAATAAAAAACCTCTATCACATTGGCTCTCAGTTATAAACCTTGTAAATGTTTGAATGCTTGAGACATATGCAAATGCTACTTTCATACAGACCTGTCAACCCAGATATATTTCTTTCCATTCCTGTAGGAAAGGATTTTTTTGTTTTTTGCAAACCTATGTTGATTCCTTTCCCTTCCTTCATTGAGTTGTATAGTTGTCAATGGAGACGGTGAGTGACAGATCTTAGTTTGGAAAATCTGATGTTAAAGTTTATGTCAGAATGACATGACCAGTCATTTTCTTTTTTAACTTCACAAAGTGATTTATCACTTCACTTTAATATTTTCAGAAGTGTTTTTTTTCTTCTTCTTTGTGATTTCCACTGACAATTGAAACCTAAGCAGATTTGTTAAAATCTTACTAGCAAGATCAGAAAATCACTTTGAACATTTGGGCTTGACACAAAATACCTTGAGTGGAGTGGAAACTGGGTTTTATTTATTTATTGAAAAAGTGGTATTGATTTTTCCATCTTTTCTCGCCTGTCTCCCAAAATTGTGATGATGACCTTGTCATGCTACACTGCCATTATACCATAATATCACTACAATATACTGAGTGTGATTGACAGATGTAGGTCACTCTACCATAACCAATCTCACATGAACTGTATTAGCAGTTAACTTTTTCAGACATGAGCGGGGGGATGGAAATCAATATCAGAAGGGTCAAAATGACAATAGACTCTGTGTGTATGTGTATGTGTGTGAAGCTTGCAGTTTTTTTAGTTAAGAGAGAGCTTAACAAAATGCCATAGGGTTCTGTCCTGGCCCCAGCGCTGTTCAACATATTTGTAAATGATATGGATGAAAGAATAGAAGGTACACTTATCAAATTTGCAGATGATTTCAACTTGAGAGGAGTAGGTAATACCGCAGAGGACAGGATTGGGATTCAAAATGACCTTAACAGATTGGAGAGTCGGACCAAAACTAAATCGTCGTCATTGTCGTCATTGTCATCTAGGCAGCAAAAATACAGTACACAAATATAGGATGGCTTGGCAACAGTACATGTGAAAGGAATCTAGGATTCTTTGTAGACTACGAGCTGAACTTGAGTCAACAGTGTGATGCAGAAGTTAAAAAAAAAGCAAATGCAACTCTAGGCTGCATCAATAGAGGAACAGTGTCTAGATTGAGGGAAGTAATAGTACCACTCTATTTTGCTTTGGTCAGACCTCATCTGGAATAGAGACCACTTCTGGGCATCACAATTCTAGAGTGCTATTGACAAGCTGGAACATGTCCAGAGGAGGGTGATCAAAATGGTGAAAGGTACAGAAGCCATTCCCTTTGTGTAGTGGCTTAGGGACATGGGTATGTTTAGCCTGGAGATGGGAAGTTTAACAGTTGACATGATAGCCATGTTTAAATATCTGAAGGGATATCGTATTGAAGAAGTAGCAAACTTACTTCTGTTGCTCCAGAGATTACGTCACAGAGCTATGTATTCAAACTACTGGGGAAAATATTCCATTTAAACAGTAGGAAGAATTTTCTAATGGTAAAAACTGCAGCAGTGGAATGTACTCCCTCTGAGTATGGTGGAGTCTCCTTCTTTAGAAGGCCATCTGTTGGAGGTGCTTTTGTATTCCTGCATGGCAGGATGTTAGATTGGATGACCCTTGTGGTTTCTTCCAGCTCTATGATTCTATGATTTCAGAAATGCTTGTTCTCCCTAGGAATGACAGCTGGGCAACTATAAAAGATGCAGGGGACAATTGTTGCCCAGCCCTCCAAATCAGCTGAAGATAAGCTGAAATAAAAAACAGAAGGAAACTTTCTTTCTTTCTTTCTGCTTCAGGAGTTTTGGGTAAATTATTTATTGATATTTGCATTTTCGGGGGGGGGGGCATTTCAACCATCCAATAATCGTAGAGAACTCTAGAAGTGGGGGTTCTAGTATTTTTGCATCTCTCTCTCTCTCTCTCTCTCACACACACACACACACACACACACACACACACAGTGGGGATACTGGCAGGGATCTGGAGACACATTAGCAATTCTATGGAGTGCATGTAGGCCATGGACCACAATTTGCCCACCTCACATAAATATGTTTTACTGCTTCCTCTTGGTTTAATAAGACATTAATACTTCCTGGCATCATTGCATTCCTTTCCATCAACATCCTATGCCATTTAGTATACATCACAAAACAAAACAGTAAGGAAAGAGATAAATATGAGCATCTTACAGAGCATGAATGTATTGTGAACATACAGAAGTGAGCCAAAATCACAATAACCTCTCAGCATTCCCAGCTTGGTCATGAAACCTACTAGGTGACCTTGAGCAATCACATGCTCTCAGCCTCAGGGGAAGGCAATGTCAATCCTCCTCTGAACAAATCTTGGCAAGAAAACCACATGATAGGTTCACATTAAGGTTGTCATAAATCAGAAAGGCACAAAACGTGAAGGCACAAAAGATGTGTGAGAACAGACTGGCTGTTAAATTAGATGAATAGGAAACAATTAGACAGTCATATGTGGGCAATATTGCAGAAAGAGGAACTGGCAAAACCACCATTGACTATTCCTTGCCTAAGAAAACACAATGGGATTTATGCATTTGCCATAAATCAGCAAGTGACTTGAAGGCACACACATAGACACACATATATGTATTCAGTGGACCCTTGTTATCCGCTAGGGTTTGGTTCCACGATCCCCTGTGGATAACAAAATCCGTGGATACTTAAGTCCCATTCAATACAATGACAATATTTATAATGGCAAAATCAAGGTTTGCTTTCTGGAATTTATATATATTTTAAAGCATTTTCAAACAGTGCATGCTTGACTCCATGGATAAAAAAATCCATGGATAAGGGGGGCTGACTGTACATTATGTCTTTGTAACTAACTGGATGATACCCTTTCTTTCACATATACTATCTACAGGACAGGCACTCACAATTCCACTTACCCATATCCAAAAAATAACTTGTTCTCTCTGGGCATTTTTTAGATCATCCAGCATGACTCTATGCTCAGCATCCTCCAGAAGTCATTCATTTTAATAGGGCTCATTATTATACACAGTTTTGTGTTTCCAAGGTAAATCTGGGAATGTATACCACACAATTATGGGGATTGTACTGTACTTTCTAACTTTCAGTAGGCCTTTTGTTCATTTTTCCATGTATCTCCAACCTCAGAATTTTCCTTTAAATTTAATTTGTGTCCATTTTGTAATATACATTCACAAGATTGAAAATTATTGCAAAGTTCAATTAAGTTTGAAATCATGAGGAAACCTGGATAGAATTCATTCTCTTTGGGATCAAAGATATTCTCACATTGCCAGTGCAACATTATTTTATAAAAGCCTGATCATTTCCCTCTTATTTCTTACCTTCAAGGGGGAAAAATTAACATGCCAGGAGAAACATATTTTTGATCATGAAAATACAAAGAGGTATGGAAATTCCAGACAATGATGTAGATAATTGCCGATGCAATAAAACAAGGACACTTAACCGTAGATATCTGGCTGATATTTTTGTATAATCAGAAAAGCAAAGCATGTTTTCCATACCTACTTGCAGACCTTTGAAAGTGGAAATGATGGGCGGTGTAAATAGTGAAGTAAATAGACTTAAAAAAGTAATGTGCAAAAATATTTTTCCTTTCTTAGGTATGAGATAGTTACCAAATGAATAATTTAATAACCTTAGAACATATTGATATGGCCATATTGGCTGTACAGCAAGATACAACAAAATACAAAGTCCACCAAAGAGCAATACTGTTATTGTTAAAATTATAAATCCCAGCATTCCATAGCAATGAGCCATGATAGTTGAAGTGTCAAATTGTGTTATTTCTTCAGTGGAGATGATGATGATGATGATGATGATGATGATGATGATGATGATGATGATGATGATTTATTATTATTATTATTATTATTATTATTATTATTATTATTATTATTTATATCCTGCCTCTCCAGAAGGACCAAGCATGCAGAGGGATCCCAAAGGGATTGAGCAGATGCAGCATGTCTTATTAGTTAAGATGGTATTGAGGGATTTCACTACATGGAAAGAACATTTCTTCTTGGCCATATGAGAACTAGAGACAAAGGGCAATAAAACACAGGTAATGCAATTTCAGCTCCATAAACCACAGAAAAGAAGCTTCCCTTGAGAACCAAATGTCCCTGGGCAGTGTAAAGCTTAGTGCTCCTTAGGCAGAGAATATTAAACTTCTCAAATAGCCTCTGTACTGTTTCATCTGGAAAAAAAATTGGACACCTAATGTGTGCCAGTGGTAGTCCAATGAAAGAGTATTATCTTTGCTGGAGATAGAAAGCCACAGAGAATTATGTCCCAGTCCAATAACCAGTAATTTGTAAACAGTTTAACTACTATTTTGTTTTTGTTTGTTTGTTTGTTTGTTTTAATAAGTTAGATGAGAACTTTCTAGTAAGGTGCCTGGCTCAGGTAGGAAATTGAAAATAATTGTGACTTTAAAAATATTTGCAAATTTTCTCATCCTCAGTGAGAAAGAGTGTCTTGGCATGGCTTTGCAATTTTTGAGAGGATTGATTGAATGATTGCACTTGAAGACTTTGGTCTGCGCAAAATGCATTTTTGTGTATGGGTTCATGATTTGGTTTTTGGCCAAAAAGTACTAAACTGGAAAAAAAAGTGGATTTCCCCCCCATAATCTCTCCCATTAGGGGAGAAAAGTAATGATTTCTCCCCACCCCCTGTCATATCTGAAAAGGAAGTATGTGACGCTTAATGCCCCTAAAAAACAAGCAAGCATTAATATCTCTTTAGCTTGACAGAGAATTATCTGTGCCAAGTTGCCAAGCAACTCACACAATTCATCAGCCTAATTCAGCAGCCAGGATGGGTACACATATTGCAGGAATAAAGTCTGGCATCTTAATATCCAGCAGTTCTAGAGAAAGAAGAGGCAGAAGCAGCTGGATTACAATTCCTATTTCTATTCATGGGAGGCCCATGGCTAGAGAGGCATTATATAAATAAATTGTGAGGTGCACTGCTCTCATTCTTTTTTGTTCACCATCATTAATGTCTTCATTACCTTTTATTTGCCAACTCCTGATCAGAGGTGTTTTTGTCTTGTTATATTTTCTTTTTAAACTGAGCTACATAGGCATAGCCTGAGGTAATATGCAACCTCTATGGGTTGTGTCCAGGTTGTGGGAGTGTTTGTAATATGGAACTCACACAGTCCATGGGTACATCTACGCTGTAGAAGTAAAGCAGTTTGACACCACTGTATCCTACAGAATACTGGGACTTGCAGTTTTGTGAGGCACCAATATTCTTTTGCAGAAAAGCCTAAAGACCTTATAAAACTACAAATCACAAAATTCCATTGGCTGGAGATCCAGCATTCAAAAGTGGTGTCAAACTGCATTATTTCTACAGTGTAGATGATTCCCATATTTGTTTGCATTCTGAAAATTCAGGGCCTGAAGGATTATCATGTTTGGAATCAGGAATGATTTTTTTCTCTCTCAACCTAGGAATTTGATTTAGAGGTCTATTTTGCAGTTTTCTCCCAGATAGGTGAGATTACAAAATACGTTTGCATTTTTTTTCATTTTGTGACCATGCAAAATTTTCACTTGTTTTTAAATCCGTGAGCTGCTTTGGGTTCCTTTGGGGAGAAAGGTGGCATATACATTGAGCCTGCATCTTATGCAGGCTTCCCTTCTATGGCTTTCAGCATACACTGAAGCCGTGGCTCAATTTAATGAATAGTGCGCACCTGTGGTACGTGCACCACACGGTGCCACATGCATGCACCACATTATTTTCAATGGGGTGCAAGCATACGCGATTTCCCCTTACGTAGGGGGAGGTCCAGGACGGATCCCCTGTGTAAGGGAATGGAGGACTGTAAATGAAATAAATGGATAGATAAATAAAAATAAATAGATTTTTGCATTATATTTTTTGCATTAAAAAAAACATTTTGAACACACACACACACATTCTGGTCCCTCTCATTGCAAAACTGCCAAAGTCTCACAGTGGCTGAGAGGTTTTTTGGTGGTGTTTTTTTTCTAGGTCAAGAAAGTTTGTGAATATTCTCCATGTCCCTAAATCTAGGATTGTTTATTGATTTACTTTTCAGTCCCAATGTTACCTTGATTGATTCCATTCCTTGAGCTTTTCATTTTCACATTTATGTGATTGATGTGATGTGATTGTTTGCTCCCAGCATGCTGTGAGTGTCTGGGTTAAGTCATGAAACACTAGTATGCTGTGAGTGTCTGGGTTAAACCATGAAACACTTGGCTATATCTATTATAAATAGATACAATAAATTGTATGATAGTGGGCTTAGGTTGGAGAGAATAACCCCTGATCTACTCCAGCTCTGTATATCTGAGAAAAATCTCCATACCTACAATGTTACAGTTATGTCTGATTTTCCCCCTGAAGTTAAATGTTGAGGCAAATGCCAAGATTCCTAATCATGTGTAAATTCCAAGTAATTTTTAGTTGCTTTCAATCTGGACATTTTTCTTTTCTTTTTGAGGGCTGCTGATGCAAAGAATAACCCTTCTAACCACTGAAATGGAACAATTTGTTCTGAGGACGTAAGAACTAAATTCTGTTTTATTGCTTCAAACTGATATTGTCAGCCTTTCCAACATTCACCTATGATTTGCAGAGAGTGGGGCTTTTTTTTCTCATTCATCTGATTTATGTGAGTAGCCCTAGAAAAGCTAATGAAGGTTGTGCAAAGAGGACAATGATTGGTTGGTATACACTGTAAATCTTAGTCAAACTGGTGAGTTTTTAAATGGTTGCAATCAGAGGAAATGTTCACACCACATATTGAGCACTCATGCTTCATCTTGGTAGCACCTTCTAATGAAATGGCACCATTTTATTTTTATAACACTTATTGGGGGCTTTATTAACATTTTTCCCCAATTGCAAAGATATAGTGGATATTCTTTCTCAGACTTAGAGGTGGCCACAGGATTTTAGGCTTACTTCCTGTTGCAGAGGAATTAAAGGAAATATGGAATTCCTCCCATGAGACAAAGAAAACATCTGAAATCTCAGTTTGGCAAATGTTTTAATTCTATGGCAAAGTTCAGTGTTTAAAGCACAATTTTTCTTGGCTACTTGTGATGAATAAGAATTGCCTCAAAGTGATTTGGCACAAGATGTGTCCTAAGTTAGAAGAGAAGTAGATATTTTCTCTATTAAAACTTTGTATATGCTGTTCACTCTCTGATGTAAGCAAGTTTTGACAAACAGGCTAATTCAAGTATGTATAGCCAAGTATCTGTTGTGGCCTTGTTTCTGAGGCTGCTATAAGATACATAGCAGAGTTATTGCTCCATCACTGCAGATTTCCTTTCATGTTTGCCATATTTTTCTGAGTGATTGCTTTCAACTGTGACTGAAAGTGGTTGGACTTTCCCCATGTGGATGATACTTCATGTGTCCATTCCTGCCATTACATTTCTCTTTATTTTCCCCAGAGCTCTTGTGCTCAGTGTATTTATTCTGACATCCTTCTATCATTGCAAGAGTTTCTGAGATATGAGCATGTTGATGCTTGTTACAAATGGCCATGAACTCTTATTCATTCTCCCACCCTACTCCTTCTTCCTTCCTCTTTTGTGGCTAAAAGCTTCTTTTTTTTAAGGCAAGTTATTTCTGAGGAAGTTAGTGCCAATACATGATTCAATATTCTCACTTAGAAAAATAAAGTGTTTTGCAGGGCTCTCTTAAAAGCCTCAAAGCAGGCAGCAAGTGGCAAGGTTTCTTACTGAGGAGTACAACCTGGGCTATCTGTTGCTGCCTGAGACAAAGGACCAGATGATTCTCTCTTCTGACTGTACACATAGAAACCATCTGGAGTGGCAGTTGTATTTTGCTTCAACAGAAACAATGGAGATTATCAATCAATACAATTTATTGAGTAGCCCAAGGGCCGTTTCAAAATACTAGTAACATAATAAAAAGCAGTATCACACAGCTATATATAAAATGTAAATACAGTGCACTAGGTGCAATAAACCTCCATACAATATAAATACATATGCATAACCTAAGCGTGCACCAGAACCAGAACATGCACTACTTGTCTACAGCTTATGTATATCTAAAAGATATACAATATGTGCTAAAGGATATACGAGTAAACAGATAAAATAAAATAGTTAACAATTAAACAATAGTATGTAAGATAGTTACCATAGGGAATAAAACAGAATTAAAATTGGAATTGAAATGGGAGGCAAAATGGAGATTATCACATGAGAGGCAAGTATCCTTCTCCCATCATTAAATCTTGTTAACTGCATGACTGAGGGGAAGATTATCACCCCTCCCACACACATTTATCGGATTCTTCTCCCATCTGTAAACAGTAATGGATCTGTCATTCAGTATTAATGGAAACTCCAGTTACTACCAAATGACGAGTCCATTACTGTTTACAAATGGGAGAAGAACAGGATAAGTGCACAGGGGTGTAGTAATCTTCCCCCCGATTGTGTGATTAACACAATTTAACAAAGGGAGAGGGACACTTGCCTCCTCCATGTGATAATCTCCATAGGATTCCATTGTAACAGTGTTCTTTCTCACACTTGAGCAAGTGGGAAGCAACGGGAAGGGGAAGCAAGGCATCTTATACTGTATAGCAAGTCTGTGTTCAAATTAAGGGGGACACCCAAGAATTTCAGGAAGAACAGCCACAAGGTTGTCATTGCTTCCCCACAGCATGTTATCCATCTTGAGTTGATCACATCACTTTACCTAAGTGGTAAAGTCAATCCTGAGTATACAAAATTCCTTACGTTTTGCACTGTGGTAGGAGAAAAATCTACACTTTTGGTCCTAAGGGTGGCTGAATTGGACAATTGTGGTTTCTCTCACTTCATCCCGCCCCCCATCTTTAGCCCCACTTCCCCATTCAGTTTTGGCAACAGTTTTCACATTTTTAAAGTGGAAAACAAAGTATCCATGTTTTATGTGCATTTGTCCTAATATGCACATTTGCACTCCATTTTGCCCAGTATACAATACATTTACATATTCATTGTGCATTTTAATGATTTGCCCCTACTAATATGTCTATTTTAATTTACATATTTCTTTCTTTCTTTCCTTTGATGGGAGGAGGGAGACCTACATCTCAAAGCACTGAGAAGCATAAATCTGGAAGGTTAACTTTGGGCTCTACAGACTAGCGCTTTGTACCGGCCTGTAGGCAGAGCCATAGTGCAGCGTGTGGATGCCATGGCTCCACCCCCTTTGTGCCATGATGTTGTGCACCCTTCTAGATGATGTGCAACATCATGGCACAGCCCTGGCACTGCATCTAGATGAAGCACTGCTGAAAGAGTGTCCAAAAGTTGCACTGCTGTGGCTATGACACCCTTTCCAGGGCATTAAAAGAACCCACCATTTGCCGGGGGGGGGGGGTTAAACTAGGTTGGGGCGTAGCATGTGGTCACCACATCCTTAATCCAGCGCTTCTAGGGGCAGCATGCAGTCGCCCCTTATGGGCTGTCTGTATAGCCCCTTTGTTAACCTATCAGTTCATGACATGTAAAGTTTGTAGTTTATATAAAAGTATCAATGGAACGATTTCTCCCTATCCTTATTTAACTGACTCCTAAGCAAAACTGAGTGAAGTGTTAACTAAAAGAGGCATGAAAGCAACTTTGCTTTCTCCATCTAATGATATGCAATTTGAGTTTCACATCTTGAGTATAGGCATATACAAATTCACTAGATATATCTAATTTACTGTTCATGCTTGATTATGCTAAACTTCCTTTTCCTGCAGCCAAATATGGAACTGTCTTGAAAAAATCATGTTAGCTTTATCCAAATTATTTTTTGGCATCCTTTTAAAATATTCAGATGTTTTACTTGTGGAAGGACTATCACATTCTCTTGAATTTCCCTTCAGGCAAAAGGTCATGAAATTTCTGGCATTGCCTTTCAAACAGAAATGCTTAGGAATTTTCATGAGCATTCAAATTTCTGAAAGCTTCTATTTTTTTCCAAAACCCAAAACAGCAACAATCTTGTCTTCACTAAACAGAGGGGCTGGATGGGACTGTTGGCATGAACCCGAGTAGCAAATATAAGCAGCAGCACTATCACAATGGTAATTAACAAATATGGCCTCTAAATGTTGTTTGTAAAGTGGGATTTGAATGGTGTGCATAAGGCCCTGTCTACAGAGGTCAAATAAACAGGCTTTCCTCCATCCTCTTGGCAGAGAATCCAGATGACACAAGGCCCAGTCCCCAAATCTTGCATGAACAGACTGGACAATGTCTGGCCTATTCTGCACCAAACCCAGGTATACACCTCTAATAAGGAAATAAAAATCTCTCTCTTTGTTGCAGAACTTCCCAGAATATCTGGAGTTTCTGTTCTGATGCCAAGTGGCTGTTCAAAGCATGTCCCACTCTGTTGCCTGATGTGGCCATGTGACTGATGCTGGCCACCTTGTTCTGACCTTGGAGCTAGCGATGGACCACAGCAGCAGCTACACCAGGTGGCAGAGCAGGACATGCATGCAAACAGGCATCTGGAGGTGGAATGGCTGCCCCCAGAATAGCCTTGCCAGTTCAAACAGGAGCTGAATGATTTGAATGACTGTGGGTTCAGCAAATAACACGTGCTTTGCTGCTGAAACTAGTATAACATACTAGAGTGCCATCATTTCTAATTGACTTCTGTCTTCACAGTTTAGAATATTTAAAAGACACAGGATTGAAAGAAATTATGTTGAACTGAGAATTTACAACAGGAAAATCTCTCTCTCTCTCTCTCTCTCTCTCTCTCTATATATATATATATATATATATATATATATATATATTCTTTCTTTCTTTCTTTCTTTCTTTTTTCCCCTTTGGTCAGCAGTATTTGGAGTTCAGCCTGTGATGCTAATGTGGAAAGTAACCAGCAGGACCCTGCAGGAATCCATGTGGTTCTGCTAAGGGGCACACATTAGGTATGAAGCCTGTGACAATAAATTACATGCTAGGTTTCAGATGATGTGAGCAGAAAATGAGACATATGGCAACCTTACAGAGGAAGATTTAAGATGACAAGCAGGGAGCGGAATGACACACAAGCCTAAGCAATGGCATGATCTGCATGGGGCAGAGTGTATTGTAGGCTTTGATGCCCTATTCATCTACTTCTTCTTCTCCATGACTTTCCATCTCAGTTGGCTGTAATGTAAAAGCCAAATGCAAGCAATGTTTGGCCCTTTAAATGAACATTCATTTAAAGTTGGTGGTGGGGGAAGCATCAGGAGATGTGGTAATGATATCCTGATTACTCTATGATCCCCTGGTTCTGGCTGCCTTATCCTTCAGCCGGAGGAACTGGAGCTGCATCTGCTGCTGAGCTTCTTCTTAATAGCCTTTGTGAGAGCCTATTCTAAGCAGTTTCTAATTAGACACACCCAGATGGCAGCCACCAAGCAGCTGTGCACCCAGCTGGGTGTGTGCATGGAGGAAAGGTACCTCCAGGCTTTCTCTTGATCTTCTTCACCAGACTTCTGACATGTTGTTTTTGCATTCGTTATTTTTTTCAATAGAACAGGGCAAAAGTATAAACAAATGTATTTTTCCCCTCGAAAAAAGAATACCAGCTATTTAGATTCATATTTAATTTGTGATCTCCAGATTTTCAAAACAGCCATGTTGCAATTGGCAGCTATTTCTCATGTCTCTTCCTGCAAGTCAGAGATCTGTCTTAGGGGCAAAAAAGACCAGCTTCAAGCACCAGCATGCGAGTGGCATGGGGGCATGGCATTTGGATGATACACACCCCAATGCTGCCTCCCACGCTGGCATCATGCTACCTGCCTGATTTCACAGTGGCTGGCATCATGGCACTCCTTTGGCTGCACACAGAAAAGAGCACTGAAAAGTGCCGCCGCCATGTCAAAGACACCTTTTTGCCAGCTCTAAAAGGAGTGGCATTTTGCTGCCTCTTTTTGAGCTGGCAAACTGCTGGATTGGGGCGACAGCATGTGGTTACCATGGCCCCGATCCAGCACTGAAAGGGGAGGTGGGATGCCACTCTATCAGGGCTGTCTGTTTTGCCCCTTAGTCAACACATGCTTTCTATATTACATTTGAAGATATGTATCAGGCATGTGAATTGTGTGTCTCACCAGATACTGTTGGACTGGACTGCATTTCCAAGCAGCTTTTCCTAGTATAGCTAATAGTCTGGGATTATGGGAGTTTTAGTTCATTCACATCTGGTGCATATGGGTGGGAAGGAGCAGACTGAGGCTGCTCAGACCACAAGCAGGCTGTGACTGAAATGTCTGCATGGCCCACTCCCAAAGTGGGCAGCCACCGCAGCACCCAAGCCACACTGACAGGAGCCAGATTATCATGGCTACTTTTTGCTACATTTCATAGGACTGAAGTGTGGCATCAATCACAATTTCTAAATAAGAACTTACCTAATTTTGTACTTGCAAATAAAAGCAAGTGTCAACAGTTAGGCCTGGGACAGGCCACCCCAAAAGGGCGACCTGCTGGCACCCTACTTTTCTCCGAAGGGAAGCTGCAACCGCCAAACCACACGGCTTCCCTCCGAAGGAAAAAGAACCCAGGAAACGTGGGTTCTTTTTTTGCCGCAGGGCAAACGTAAAGAATACGCCAATGGCACATTCATTACATAAGCGATGTGTGGCGAGGTGCGGACACCATGCATCACTTACGTCACAATGGCAGCGCCCTTGTACACGGAGTGCCGCCATTGTAATGTGGCCGCGGCATATTAGGCTTAGAGACTATGTGGTTGCTGTGCGGTCACTAACCCTAAAATCGGCACTGGTATGCCACTTGTTAGCGGTATGTACAGCACCTTAGTTATTCTTTGCCATTTCTGTGAATTTTGGAACTAAATTCTTCATAGAGGAAAAAAACAGAAATTGTGAGATTCATCCATCTCTAATCCCAAATTAAAATATTTGATGAATAAATGGTGGGAAAAAACTCACTAGGCTTTGGACCCTAGTGACAACACTTATACAAAGCTTTTGTACAACTCTTTTTTATAATCTAAGATAGATTGCTATGTTGACCTTACTATGTTAACCCACGTTGACATTGTATTTATTATTGCAGCCTACATGTGGTGTTCTAATACACAACAACCAAATTAAAGTTTACATTGTTAAATGGTGGATCCTGATGTAGGAGTGTGAAGTGAAGAAAGGACATTGATTGCCCTATAAAAATGAAATACATTATGGTATATATTCATGTATAAGTGTAGAAATTTTAGTCAAAATATTGACCCCAAAGACCTGAGCAGACTTATCCATGGGTCAATGTAAGTACTGTACTTTAACTCTTGTATAGATATATAAAAGGAACCATCCCCTGCCAAGAGTTGAATTTGCCTTGGAAGCACTGATCCACCTCTACTCTCCCATCCTTCCAGCCTTTATCATGAGCACAAATAGTTATGCCTGCTGGAATTTTGTAAGGTTTTTTTTCCCCATTGTTTTCCTTTGCCTCATTCTTTGTTACATGCCCCTAAATTTTATTCTTGACTTATCCACAGATCATATCAAAATCAATAGTTTTGGCCCCCAAACCTGTCCTTGACTTAAACATGTGGTCAACTTATAGTCGAGTATATATATTAGGTTTTCCTCATCTGTGTGTTGGATGAAGATTTGTAAGGCGTGTTACAGACCGCCCCTTTGGGGTGGCCTGTAGGCGCACCTTTCCCCGCCGGATTGGGGCCTCAGTGGCCAGAGCGGCAGCCGCTGAAGCCCCGATCCGCCGCTTTCCAGGCTGCGGGGAAGCGGCAAAAGGCCCCTTCCCCGCAGCCTGGGGGGGGCCTTGGGGCTTCAAGCCCCAAGGACACCCCGCGGCAGCGGGGAGGAGGAGAAAGGGGCCATTTGGCTCCTTTCTCCTTTGGTCCGCTGGGCGCAGCCGTCTGAAGGCTGCGCCCAGCGGACCAAACCAGGAAGGAGCTCTGTTTCAGAGCTCCTTCCAGGGTCGCGGAAAGGGCGCCCTAGGCGCCCTGCCGTGCCCCCAATATGTCACAACCGCGCCGCCTCATTTGGAGGCGGTGCGGCTGTGACGTATCGATGACGGCGGCCGTGTGGAACGGCCTCCGCCATTTTATGTGCGCACCGCGCGCGCTAGGGTTAGTGCGATGCAGAAGCACCGCCCCGCCTTAACCCTAGTACGCGCTCCGCACGTACTTTTAAGCCCATC
This sequence comes from Sceloporus undulatus, assembly GCF_019175285.1. Lineage (NCBI taxonomy): Eukaryota > Metazoa > Chordata > Lepidosauria > Squamata > Phrynosomatidae > Sceloporus > Sceloporus undulatus. The sequence goes on along the minus strand of NC_056525.1, from coordinate 156,242,183 downwards.
TGTAATGGGCCTAAGTTTCCTAGAACCTGGAATAGTTATTTATTTTAGTCTATGATTCCCAGTATCCCACATCCATATTCTTAGCATTGGAGTAAAAGAAAGAAAGACAAGAAAACAACTGATTAATACTTCCCAGTTCTGACATGTTCCTGACTCTTCCGCAGCTGTTGAACAATAGTCTTGGCTGTGAATTTGGTTTTAAAAGGTCTTCCTATTTGGCAGTACACACACACAGCCCACTGTTAGAGACATGCAACTTTGAGTATGGGAATAGTCTTCAATATTTGTGGTGCAGTGCTATTTTCTGATCCATGTTCCAAGTTTATTAGAAAATTAGTTCATGTATCACCTTCGAGTTATGTTGTCATTTTAACGTCAATTGTAATGACTCCACTAATTGAAAATAATGTTTGAAAGGAGCTGTTTCACCGCTGTCGACATATTTAACTAAAAAGATTATTTGCATTTTTATTACAGGGTTTGCATTTTTGTTTAGTAAATGATAGTTTAATTCCCTGCCCATTCGTCAAAATAATGTTTTGAGTCTTCAAAATGAACTTACTGAAAATAATAAAATGCATGGGTAGTATGGAAATATGTTTTATTTATTTTTAGATGTTTGAATGAAACTGTGCATAGTTCATTTGCTACTGCCCTAGCATATTGCAGCATATGTGACTAATTTTTTGGGAAAGAAGGATATTTCACTAAAATGGGGTATGGGGCAAGCTGGTACATTTCCATTAATCAATACAGTAGCAAAGATTGACTTTTCTGTTAGTAACATTTCTGTCTGTTTGCTTTAAAAAATCCCCAGTTATAAAACAAAATGGATTAATACAAATGACTAAATTATATCTATTGAATTAGTGATTTACAATATATATCTATATAGGGAGAGCGAGAAAGAGAGAAATAACAAAAGCAAAGCATTCAAGAGGGCTTACTTACAGTTATCTTTCTTTCTCTCTATCTTTCATCCACTGTCTCCATAAAGCTGATACAAGTATTGATTTGATATTTGGCCTTCGCATTGAAAATGTGGGCATAGCATTTGCCATGTTTCAGAATTCGAAGAAAGATGTTGCATACAATTTATTCTGTGTGATTTCAGGCCTGTTTGAAAATTCGTGTTAAGGTCAAAGTTGTGTATCACACTGAAATGTAGAATTGTCTCTTAGCAGATGTCCTTCTTCTTCTGATATATAGCTAGGATAATGTTAAAGGGTGATATAATGTTATACAGATACAGGTTGAGTCTCCCTTGTCTAAAATAACTGGAACCAAAAGTGTTAAAAGTTGGAATATTTCCATATACATTATGAAATAACTAGGAGATGTGAACCAAGTCTAACCATGAAATACGTTTATGTTTTGCATACCCCTTATACCCATAGCCTGAAAGTATTTTCATAAATAATATTTTAATAATTTTGTGCATGAAACAAAGTTTGTGTACACTGAACCATCAAAAAGCAAAGATGTCATTATCTCAGCTACCCACATGGACATTTTTGGAGTATTTTGTATTTTGGATACGGGATAACCAACCTGTATAATGTTCTGTATACATTTTTAGAGATGGGTATTTAAAAAAATAGCTTACTTCAGATAAGAGATGTGAAGACTTTGAAAAAATCTTGCATTTTTTTTAGCCTCAGTGCAATGTGCCAGACACAGTGAGCCTCACACTGTGGGGGGAAATGGTCAACTGTCACAAGAATTTTAATTTAAAAAAATTGAGGGATCTTATTGTGATTCCCCCAAAAAAGATATTTTGTATGTTAAAAACACATTGTGCCTTGCAAACAAACAAACAAAGTAACATTTTTGGTATTTTTCAAAAACAAGAAGTCACTAAATGTCACCCCCCCTTACACCCAGTGGGGATATAAAGAGTGGGGTGATGTACAGCAGGTTCGGTGCTGAATTGCTGACTGTTGTCCAGGCAGTCTGCACTAGAACTGTGAATTGGACTCTGCCTTGTCTGGACTACTCACCATGAGGATAAGCGGAAGATGTGATATTTGACCAGTGCAGACATGGCCTTCCTCCACTCTATAGCCTCCAACTTCCCTGCTTTGACGGGGACGGTCCTAATTAATCCACTGTGCTCCCACTTTTCCAGATGCTTTTCAAATGTCCCAGTTTCTTTTTCCTCCTGCCACAGTAGCACTGCCAGAGGAGATTCGTCATATGACCAGCTTAGACAGCTTTAAAAAGGTAGTCAAGATGGATCTTTTCCAGCAAGCCTTTCCTGAATAGCAACCCGGCCACTAATTGAATTACTCCCTCATTGAATAAGCTGTTACTGCATTCACTTGTTTTTTGTATATATAAATGTGTGATTTTAATAGTTAATTGTTTAATTGATGTTTTAGGGGTGGGTGGGAATTATTGGGACATGGGGTTTTGTACGGATGTTTTAACTGTAAGGCACCTCGATTGTCATTGACAGAGAGGCAGGGTATAAATAAAGTTTTATTATTTTATTATTTATTTCTCCACCCCCCACCCCCCAGCTTGCTTCCATTGGTGGGACCTGGGTTTAAAGTGCAACAGTAGTGTGCACATGGTCAACTTCATAATAGAGAGAGAGAAGAGATGGAGTGGAATCTTGTCCATCCCTTTAGACTCAGACAAAGGTTGCAGAGTCTCATAACATGTGCAAAGGTAAAGTTTTCCCTTGACATGAATATGTAGTTGTAACTGACTGTAGGGTTTGGTGCTCATCTCCATTACTAAGCCAAAGAGCCAGCATTGTCAAAGGTGACTCCATGGTCATGTGGCCAGCATGACTGCACAGAATGTTGTCACCTTCCCACCAAAGTTGTATCTATTCATCTACAGTTGGCCCTTCTTATGCACAGATTTTTAATACATGGATCCACGGTTTGAAAATGTTCCAAAAAAGTATAAATTTCAAATATCAAACCTTGATTTTCCATTTTTTATAAGGGACAGCATTTTGCTATGTCATTATATTTAATGGGACTTGAGCAGCCACAGATCTTGTTATCCATGGGGGATCTTGGAACCAAACCCTAGCATATAACAAGAGCCCACTGTATCTGTTTTTGCATGCTTTCAAACTGCTAGGTTGGCAGACATGGGGCTAGTGATGGGAGTTCACCCCATCATGTAGCACATGGGCCTCAAAATGCCAACCTTCTGACCTTATGATTGTCAGAATTGGCGTCTTAACCATTTAGCCAGCTTACTTCTTCATTAATAACTATGTCCTGAATTTCATTTTTGAAATGCTGGAGGGTATATGACTCCCCTGCCACACAGCTTTTCTTTTAAAGCTTTCACGTCCATTCAGTCTCTGTAGATATTTAGTTGTGTGTCCTGTCTTCTTCCATTTTGATTTCTACTCTCTCAGAAGTTGAGTAGATACAGCTGAAGGAAGACAAGAGGCTTTTTAATTCAGGGGAAAAAAACAATCACCAAGGGAGGTAAATGGTTACGACAACATAATAACTAGTCCTTTTGCCTAAATGTAGCTGTCTAGTAGTATATAAAGTTAAGAGCCTTCTTCTGGAAGCTAATACAGGTTGATAAGAACACTGATTAAATTTGTGTCCTCATTAAAATATATATACCACTGCTGAAACTCATTGAAATAAATGGAATTTAAATATTTTTAACTATGTGTTAACTTCATCTAGAAATCACTGCACCTATATAAACTCTGCATCCATTCTGAACTCGGGGGCTCAACAGATGGGCGACTCAATGCTGCCCATTTTTGCCCCAGATGGAGGCTGCAGCAATCAGACACTGCGGCCTCTGGAAGGTGTCATGGGCTGCCCTGGGCCTGATTTAGAGACACAGTCAGAAGACTCAGACTCTGAAGACATGGAGGAGACTGAGGCAGATCTGGGGCTGCCTGGATCTGCAGTTCCAGAGCAGGCTCAGGAAGCTGCAGAGGGAGAAACAGACTTTATGGACTCTAGGCTGCAGGTGCTAGGACCTGTGCAGAGAAGGCAGGTCAAGTAGTCGTTGAGGAGGTCTTCCAGGCTAGAAGCCAAGAGGACAGCTAATAGGTTTCAGCTGAGAGAAACAGAGGCCTTTTAAAAGACTCCCATCTGCACAGATTCTTTGCAGCTAACAACCATTTTTGCAGCCTTGTTGTTCCTGTATTTCTTGCTCTTGGATTCAAGTTATCTGACCTCTGGACTTGCCTTGTGACTATGCCCTTGCCTCTGCCCTTTGCTGTGACTGACTGGTATTGTGTGACCCTTGGACCAGACTCTGTACTACTCCTTGGCATATTCCTCTGCTGTGCTGCCCTCAGTGGAGGTAAGCAGGACAGAAGACAAAAAAGAACCCGTTTCCCAGCAGGTTCTTTTTGCATCCCCAAAGGGACACCATTGGCGCACTTGCGCACCATGATGACACCCCTTGTGTGTAGCAACGTTTGGGTGCTGAGTCCGAGGGACATCATAATGGCATGCCCCTTGTGTATGGGTGCGTGCCAAGATGGAGCCTGAGCAGCAGAACTAGTGTACATACTCTGCTCTAGTTCAGCCCTAGCTCACCTGCAGGCCAGCACAAAGTGCCGGTCTGTACAGGCTCTCTGTTTAGAGTTGCCATAATTCTCTTCCACAAAACCAGGAAATAATGTAGGTCATTTGATAAAAATGGGGGACACAATCAACTAAAAGCCAAAAGCATTAGTATAAATTCATGTTTCTCAATCATGATCAAAATGGAACAGATTTTGGCATTCTTCCTGGACAGACTTTTGAAATGTATGCATTTTAATATTATATATTTTTAATTTTATATTGGATTGTTTTAATGGGTCTTAGGTTTATGTGCATCAGCCAGCATGATTTCAATGTTGGATTATGATACTGGTGAACTGGATTCAGATCACTACTTGACCATGGAAACCCACTGGGTGACTTTGGGCAAATTACATTATCTCAGCCTCAGAAGAAGGCAATGGCAAACAAATGTTGACAAGAAAACCCACAATAGGTTCACTTTAGGGTGTATGTAAGTTGGAAACAACTTGAAGGCACACAACAACAACAACAAGTTTCAGTCAAGGGTTGGTGGCTAATAAAATACAATTGTAAGCTTTTTTCTTGCTCAGAGTTTTACAAGTATATTGCAAGTCAACAAGGTATTTTAACTAAGATAAATTCATCAGATAAATGTGGTTGAGTCCATAATAAAACTCAGTATATATCATATAGCTGTAAATAAACCATACGAAATAAATATTTATATGAATATTATTTATATTACAAAGCAGGAGGACAAGGCAACACAAAATGGAGAACATTCCCAAAGAAATGGAGTACACTCCAAAATAAAAGTTGCAAACACTAAAGCTGCATCTTCACTGCAGAAATTATCAGGTTTGACACCACTTTAATTGCCACAGCTCAGTTGCCAGAGCTCTACTCTGGTGCCAAAACAAACTACATTCCCCAGAATCCCATAGCATGGAGCCATTAAAGTGGTGTCAAACTGGATTATTTCCACAGTGTGGCTGCAGCCTTATTGATTTTAACTTTTATTTTTGGAATACCCACATTTTTTCTAGACTGTCCTCCATTTTGAAGTTCCTCGCTATCCTCTGCTGCTCCTCCCCAAGGCTTAAACAAACCTCCCAGCCTCTCTGCTGCTGCACCACTGCACTAGCCATGATTCGGGTGCAGAAATAGTGGCAGGCCCACCGGAAGCTGCTGAAAAGCTCCTCCTGGGTAATGGGGAGGAGCAGAAAGCCCGTCGCCTGCAGGCGCTCCCCTGATCATGGTAGCCTCCAATCCCAGGATCCCCTGGGAAGGAGAAGCCACCAGGAGCAGCAGCCATTGCTCCTTCAATGCCCTACACAATTAGGCTGGACTCTGCAGCCCCATCCAACATCAGTGGAAACTGGGACATGCAGCTGCAACTGGCTGGGACATTATTAAAAGCTTTAAAACTTGGACTTGCCTGGTTTTTCGGGACAAATGGCAACCCAAACTCGGTTTTAAAAAGTACAGTGATGCATAACTTCCCAGTTTTGTTTTCAAAAGAATCAGGACATTGCTATAAAAGGCTATGTATGACTGGACACTACTTTTCACTTCATTTTTGTAGTTAAACCTTTTGGTTGAGTTCTATTCATAGTACATCAAGTATTCTTTTAAAAATAGGTCTAAGTGATTTTTATTCTCCTGTAACAAAACAGAATTTTGATTGTCTATTGGCAGGAATTGATGATAAAAGAAGAAGAAATGGGATTATATGATAAGAATCTAAAACTTTGAATCATAAATATCTTCATTTCCTTGGCTCAGAGCTGAAAGCCAAGAAAAGGAATTAAATTATGCTGATATATCCCATCTTTAAATTAAAAAAGAAGAAAAGAAATTTAATTCATTTTCAATATACTGTGAGCTTATAACAAAATCAAAACTCAAGTCAAGGGCTCTTGATAGACATGCCTCATTGAATTTAATTATCAAACGTTAGTTATGTTTTCCTTTTAAAGTAAAGCAAAACAAACAATGCAGACTAGGATCATCTATTTAAACGCGTCTAATTATGGTGCCCCATTTGTTTGTTGGTGGTTATAAAGAGTGAAGAAGTTGGGGGGGAGAAGATAGTTTAAGTTTTGAAAATGTATAGTTTAAGTTTTGATATGTTAGTGAGAAGTGGAATTGAGATTTTATTAATAAAACAGGTGGAGTTGCCACATTTGCTTCACAAATGTATTTACGGGAGTCAGTTTACAAGGCCCATGGAAAATCCTATTCAGTAAGTGACCTTCCTTAAATGCCACCCGCTCTGCACCCACACAGGTCAGAGGGACCTTTCTTGGCAATGTTGTGTCCTCACAACACTGACTTTTTCCTTATTCTCTGAAATATTGTGAAAGTTGAGCTGATTTGCAGGACATACATAGAAACAAACAAAAAAGTAAAATATGCCTTCTTTTACATTCTAACACTCACTTTCTTAGAATTTGGAATTCATACATTGGCTTCACCAAAATTCATGTTGCAGAAATCTCAGAACTATCACTTCTCAGTAGGGTAAGCTTGAATTTTAACACTGGATTTTAGAAACTGTTAGGACTGACACCTCTTCGGGCTGAAACTCTTAGGGCCCGAATAGACAGGTCAAAATAAAGCTGCTTCGGGTAACTTTGGAGTGTAAACGATGCATGTGTCCTAAGGGGCCAGAAGCCATGCCAAAGCCACGCTCCAGTTCTAAGTACTGGAGCACAGCTTTGGTTCAACTTCTGGCCTCTTAAGATGCATGTGTCATTTAAACAGCATACCCCCAAAGTGACCCAAAGCAGCTTTATTTTGGCCTGTATGTTTGGGCCCTTGGTATGAGTTAAGGCACAATACCCAACAGTGCTTTTTGTCTCCCTTTCTAGAGAGTATCCAAAAAGAGGAAAGGAAGACTGGGAGAATTCTCAGCTTGCATACTTCACTCATCAAGAGGGAAAGAGGGAAGACCTCTTGATAGATTCTAAAGTTTCAGACAATGTCAAAAAATAATTTGTTTCAGTCCCTACTTGTGTTTAAAGAGTCAGTGTCCTTCTGGAGAATTGAGAGAAGGCTGGCAGTGTCACAAAATTGTGCAGGGTGGATGAATGGATACACACACACACACACACACACACACTTTTCTTCTACCCACACACATGTGCAAACTTGTGTAAAATTGGGCAAAGGCCTGTCTGATCCAGAATTCTATTTACACAGTGCCCAATCAGATAAATAGGGAAAGACTATAAGCAGAACATGAGTGTAATAGAACCCTTCTGCTTTTGTTCCCTAGCAACTGATATCAGAGGCACAACTGACAGCCATTGATGGTCTTTGTCTTCTTTTTCAAGAAGGACAAGAAAAAGAAAGGGGGAACTGCAGTAGAAAGTGTCTTGAGTAATTTTGGCGTGTGTGTGTGTGTGTGTGTGAAAGAGAGAGAGAGAGAGAGAGAAGCAAAACCAAGTTAAAGTCCATTTGTAATTATTATTTTTTAATCCTGCAAGGAAAATAGCTCCATCTGGTGACAGATAGCATGGCTGATGAAATAAACTTCTGGAAATTGTGATGCTTTCATATGGGATCTGTGAAGTTCATGAAACCACATTTCTTGTGATAGGGAGTGCCATCCATGTACTGAGAAGTTACTTATGGCACTATAATCCTTACAACTCAAGGGTAAGCAGGATCTGATGTCACTGATAACACTGAAAATGAGGATAGAAAGGGATTTTAGGGGATTACACGTCTTGTGGTTCAGCAAATTTTCACTCTCTTGTCCCATTATAGATAAGGAGCTGATTTATCTGATTCTGAATGGGGTTGAGGGAGGGATATTAAATAACAAGTTTTTTAAAAAAGTTATGTACTGTGTATTTTATGAAAAGTGACACATAGATAACATGATATTAATGTTGATTTACTAAAATACAGATAATAGAGGTTGTTTGTTTTTAATATACAAATTAAAATAAGGCTTTTAATAGCTGCTTAAAAGAGGATATTTTGGCAGGTTATTGTTCTAGACTGGAATCCATAGGGGTGTTTTGGCTAGATCATAAATGGCATAGGTCGAAGACAGGCCACAAAGAATCAGAACAGTAGACAGTGGAGTTAAGTTCAAGCTCATACTGGATAACAGATTTGCAAACAAACAGGGAGATAGCTTGGACTGTCCTTCCAGCAAGAGTTTGCATAATAGTGGAGGGTAAAGTAGTATTTCTATTGGCCTTTCTTACTTTGCAGGGTTTTCTCTTTTCTCAGAAATTCCTACATAAATTGAATAGACTGGATGTTCCTTATTTTGAGTAGCAGTGCTATAATAAGCAAAATATGTTCATCTGATTTTAGCTCAGCAATTACCCTTGCATTTAAAAATGTATCCAATAACATTAAGTAAACAGAAAGTGTGCAAAATTCATATTTTCGCAATGAATTGTTTACCAAGTATTGTTATCTGTTTCTTAAAGCTTATGCCATTCTCTTAGTAAAGCTTTTGCAAGAATTAGATGGTTATAGTTATACTCTGATAACCAAACACATTATGAACAAAGTGTGTATGAGGAATTTTTGTGACATAAAAATAAGGAACATTTCTCCTGAGTGGCTGTAGGCATGAAGGCAAAAGAAAAGGAGAAGAAAAGGGTGCACACACTTAGTCCGAAGTGTGTGTGTGAGGGGGACCATAACTTTACTGGTTAGAATTCAGTCTGAATCTTGGCATCACTTGGGGGCATGGATCTGGTCCATTCATATGTCCACCTATCAACCAGTGCTTGTTCTAGCCCAGCAACTAGAAAGACTATGAAGAGTTTTGGAATAAGAGTCCCATTGCACTGTGAACATCTGGATGGGTTCCTACAATACCAATCAGACGGAGATTGCCATGATAGCCTCCAAGCTGGATTCTTGACTGTGGATCCAACCTTCAAGGTCCTATAAGGAGACACACAATATTTGGGAGAGATAAGTCTACTCATTTCTACAAGAATGGATCCGATACCAATCGGACCCAACGAGAAAAGCTGTGATAAGAAAATGCAAGTTATGATGGTGATTTGTAATGAAGAGGGTTAAAATTCCATGGCAAGAGAGCCAATTGACCAGGAAGCAGGGCAAAGTGAAGGCATTGACTCCCTACATAAGAATTCTGTCACCCTATTAAATTTCTCTCCAATCCCCAGAATTCTAGCATTAGTTATTTGGAACTTCAGTTGAGCACTGAAATACACTTTAGACATTCAAATCAAAGAGGTAGCAAGCATGCCAAAGGAAAGCAAACACAGTAGATATAAGAGAACTCCACTCTCACTCATAGCTAGATCCCTATAAAATGCCCTTAATTAAAATTCTTGGTGGCCAGGCACTAAAATTTTAGAGGTCATCAAATTGAGGGAGAGAGAATAGAAGATGTCAAAGTCCCAAAGCCAGTGATGCCTGGCTTTAATGCCAAGTGGTAGACTTGACTGAAGCCTTTAGCATCAACAAATGGGTTTTGTGTTATGTTACCTAATGCTTTTCCCCAGCATTGTTCAAGGCACTGGAGGAAAGAGGTAGTGCAGATGCCAGAGAAAATAAGACAACAGCAGCTATGGCAGGGATGATCGCCTATTCCTTCCCACCCTGTTCCCTCCATCCATGGCACAAGGAAGGAGCCATGTTAAGCAGGGGCATGGGTCTGCAGCTGAAAGGATAGACAACAACATTTGTTTTTGATTTATTTGAGAACTATATAAGAAAATTCAGTGAAGTTACCAAAGCAAGGTATAACAGTGTGGCAACGTGTGTATTAGTGTTGCAACCTGTGCTTAGGAAATGTAAGTCACATTGGTTCACTGAAACATGCAAACTGAAAAGAATTTTTGAAAATTCCTGCTCAACCCACAGTCGCTCTGGGTTTGTGTCAAATGACCCATTTAGGCTCAATTTCTGTAGCAACTCTAATTGCAAAGTGTTTCTCCTGCATCTGGTAATAGCTGTGGCATTCTCACACCGGCAGTCAATTAGACCAATTAGAGGTGTCACTTTACTTGCTCATTCTGAACGGAATCCCATTTCTTTCCCACCTCCGTTTCCTTTGACCTCTCTTAATGTCCTAAAGACATTAAGAGAGCAATGCTAAGACATTGCTGAGTCATGTAATTTCTCTTATATGTGGAGGGTCGACATATGAGAAATGTAGCCTGTTGAAAGTGTTGCATATTAAGGATGGTGATCACAGCTTTATGACAAATTTCTCCCCAAACTCTTGTGTTATTTCTGGCAGTTGGGGGCAATTTGTTCCACAATGTGGAAATCTCTTGTACCTGAGTGTGTGAAGGAATTGTGGCAATTCGGGAGCATGTGCTGATATGCAAATCACTTAAAAAAAGGTTTCACATGGCTGTACTCTTGTTCTACCTGGCATTCAGATGATGGCACTAGTTTAGAAAGACAAGCAGCTGATGGTTATGAATGACATTATAGCTGTCTAGCTTCATTAATGTTCAAATGCCAGGCATCAGTCTATTTCTCTTTCCACCTTTCAAACTGAGTGTGACAGTCCTTCCAATGCTCTGTGGCATTCTGCTTAGAAGCATTTTCTGCATTCAGATAAAGAGAAAGGAGAATTAAACAGAGTCCCTACTCCCTGCTTCTTTTATAATGAAGCCCCAAATACAGCCCTCTAAGCATGGCACATATTGTAGTTAGATCTGTACTTGGAATAAAGCTGGTTTGGTTTTTACCATTCCATCTAGAATGGCAGTAAATCAGGTTGTTCAACTTACTGCATAGCAAAAGTGCAGCAGGGGGAAAAAGCAGCTGTCACCAGAGTAGTGCCAAGAAAGTCATCTTAATATAAAGGTTCTAAATATAATTTCAATTTTCATTACATGAGGTTAACACTGATGTGTTCCATGGAATTAACCCCATCATACAGAGGTCGTTTTTTTTAAAAAGTACAATTCATGTGTATATCCACTTTCCTACACAACCTACCAAACAATTTATGTGTGGTCAAATATCCCCCACTATATAGTAGAATAATAGAAATGATGGACTGCAATTGTGGATATAACTAAAAGGAAGCCTCATTGAACTTAGTAGAACTTACATTTGAGTTTAGACATAGAACTTGACTGTGAGCTTACTTAGAAGACCTTATCCTGGATCATTTTGGTTTCTCTAATGACCTATTGCTGAAGTGATATTTCTGTCTGTTTACTTAAAATGGGAAATTATATAGTTTCAGAAACTTTGGGTAGTATTTTTGGTATGTATTTGGTATGTATTTTTCTTTTATGCAAAGGCCATTGGCCAAAAGCAATAAAATTTGACTGACTTTGGGTAGAACTAACAAACTTTATGTCCTGAAATATCAGATGAAACAAACCAGCTAGAGATTATATACTCCAGATAAGGAGTTTAAAATAAAACAACAACAAAAAGGCAAGCAAAAGGCAACCATCACCTGAAGATGACACAGTTCCAAAGGAGCACCAAAAAGCTGTGGCACTGGTGGCTATGGCACCCTTTCTGTGGTTTTGCAGCTGCTTTTTCAGGCTCCTTTTTGTGCCACAGAAAGGCCAGATCAGGGCCATGGTGTGTAGTTGCCGTGGCCCCAATCCGGAGCTGAACAGATCCGGCAGTCTGTTTAGCCCTGAAAGCCTCATTGCATTAAAGAGGTTCTGCTCATATTTTATTTATGTTGTTTTGTTTTATTATTCTGTGAAATTCTTTGGGTAGTTTGGGCAAAACCCATTCTTTGTGTGCAGTTCCAGCAGTTTTACTTTGCACTTTTGCATTCTCCCCCTTCCTTTGATTGCCTGTGTGGGGTGCTTTTTCTGACTCTCACAATTGGTTGAGGTTGGTACTGAGTGATTGTGTCTCAAGTCCTAAAGAACAAAGGAAAAGAAAGCATACATAAACAACTAAATGCAAATAAAATAAAGGGAAAGCACGCGCGCGCGCACACACACACACACACACACACACACTAGCTTAACCTGTCAGAAGGAAAGAAAGCAGACACCCAGCTTTTTGGCCATTGGCACGCTATGGCAGAGCACACACACACACACATTGTCCACTCAGGGATGCAAGATTGTCTGTCAGGCAAGACTCATTTGTCCTTCACTATCTTAAGCACGATACATACCACCAACAAGCAGCGTATTGGCTCCAATTTTAGGGTTAGGGACCATGCGGCCACCGCATGGTCCCTAACCCTAGAACATACAGGCAACATAACAATGGTGGTGCCCTGTGTACATGGGTGCCGTCATTGTTACGTAAGCAATGCACAGCGTCCCCACGTCACCACACATCACTTACATAATGAGTGCAACATTGGCACACTCATTACATCCGCCCTGCAGCAGAAAAAGAACTCGCTTTTCCTGGGTTCTTTTTCCTCTGGAGGGAAGCCACATGGTTTGGTGGCTGCGGCTTCCCTCCAGAGGAAAGTAGGCCACCAGCAGGCCACCCTTTTTGGGCAGTCTGTCTCAGGCCTTATATACCCTTTCTTACAAAACTGCTAAAACATCACATCATCTACCCTGTAGAGGGTGGGCCCAAGGAAATGGGGAAAGGTTCCCATGCCAACTACCAAATTGTTTATCCAAAATCCAGGAATCTCTAGAATATTTGTCATCTCACAGTAGTGAGGCTTTCTATAGCCCCTCAACCAGATAGACTTGAACATGTTGTATTTTGATATTTTTCTTAAGACTTTTGCAGACCAACATCTTTTCAATCATGGACAAGTTTGAATTTGAAAATGCAAAATGTCCTATCACTATTAGAAAACTTCCATTGTTATCCAAACTCCTGTGGACTTATTATTTGCTAATTGGGTCTTATGCTTCTTCCCACTACAGTATTATTATGAGGCAGTTGCTCCATTCCTGAAAGGTTTTTTTTTTTTTAATGTACCTTTTGGGTATAGCTTATTAGCCGTTTTTGTGAGCAACCTTGTTTTCTTCTGATAAACAACTCCAGTAAATGGTAGGCAGGCCAGGGAACTGTGTAAACTTCCAGACAGTCTTGTAAATACATAAATAATCAACAGTACTCATCTATATTAAAAATGAAAGTAAGAAAAACTAATGTGGAATATTTATAAATATGTAAATAATTTACATCGAATGCAAATTAAGAAAATTAATGAGCATGTAGTTTGTTATGTTGGCTTCCATTCAGGTTTGTTAGCTCATCTTGTTTTAAAAAAAAAACAAGTGAGGCTTGATTCATCATGATAGATAAGTAAAAATAAGTGATTTAAAAAAAATCTGAAGGCAGTTTTAAGATTTTGTGTGTGATTATAAATATGTGTGTATATGTAGTGTATTCCATTTAAAGTGAAAATAAAGCCTAGTGTCGTTGGGAAAAAGGAAATTATTTCTGATGTAATGGAGCTATTACAGTTTGCCATTTCTGGCAGGTTACTAATGAGATCTGCTAGAAAGCAAATCATTTACCCTTACCAGTGTCTATGTCAGAAAGACAGTATAATGTACTCCCTCATTCTATCATCATTATTTTTATTATTATTATATTCATTTCTATTCCACTTTTTTCCCAGGCTGTGACTTAATATAGTTTATAACAACTAAAAGAAGTTTGTTAAATATCCACAGGATACAAAAGTTAAAACACAATTAAACCATCAGAAAAGTTAAAACCAGATTAAAACATATCACTAAAACATAACTAGCACAATGATATGCAATAGTATCTCTGTTTTGTCTGGATTAAGTTTAAATTTGCTTGCTCTCATCCAGTCAATTACTTATGACAGACACTAGTTTTCTACCTGATGAATGGATGCTATTCCTCCTCTAAAATCTGTGATGTGTATTGGTGTGAGTGTTAAGGCTACCACCTGACAGGTCTGGAAAGCTGCTATTGGAGCTACCCACAAATAATGATAACAATAGCATTTATTTATAGCACCCTTTCCACCAAAGGACAGAATATCAGACATATATAATCAAAAACAAATGACAGAAACCAATGCTATAAAATGCTAAAATAATATACTAATACACAAAAATTCCATATAAAGGTACATTTCAAAGCAAAAGTGGAAGTTCCTGCCTGAGCAATTTATCTGAAGAATTTCATGGATTGTTAAAAGAGGGCAATAATAATAATAATAATAATAGTTTATATCCCGCCCCTCTACAAAACACAATCGCGGTGGCTTACAGCATTAAAAATATGCATTCCCAAGCCATCATTCAAGGCATGTACCACCATGGCCCAGTCTGACTTTTCTAAGAACAGACACTGTTAGTGCACTAGTTTTAACTTTGCAAAAGCACACCTGGTCACTGCTGAAACTTGAACTGAATCTAGGAATACCCCCAACGACGAACCTCTGTTTTCAGTGGGAGTGTGACCCCATCTAACACAGACTGAATCTCTATCCCCAGATCTGTTTTTCAATTGTCCCAAGAGCACCTCTGGATTGTCTGGCTTAAGCCTGAATTTGTTTGCGCTAAGTGTGGCATAGTGGTTGAAGTGTTGGGTTATGAATAGAGACCAGGGTTTGATTCCCAGTATGGCCATAAAACCCACTGGGTGACTTTGGACAATTCACACACTCTCAGCCTCAGGGAAAGACAATGGTAAACCTCCTCTGAATAGATCTTGCCAAGATAACCCCAGGATAGGGTCACCTTAGGGTCGCCATAAGTCAAAACCAACATGAAAGCATACAACAACAATAAGCATCAGGCTTTCTTTATTGTTAAAAAAAGACAGATATTAATATAAATTAGTTCTATAGTTCCATCATTAGTTCTATAGCTCCATCACTGCTTTCATAACAGTATATCTTTATAATGGAAAAGTGACAAAACATTCTTATGCCACAGTCATGATAGTGTGGGGAGACATTAAACCAAAGCTAGGTGAATAATACATATGAAATCTTTTTTGATATAGTAATATAAAGAACAAGGAAAGTGGTGGCTTAGTGGTTAAGATGATGATTATTGCAAAGTCAGCAGGTCAGCAGTTCGAGACCCAAGCTCCACGTGTCAGAGTGAACTCCCATCACTAGTCCCAGTTTCTGCCAACCTAACAGTTTGAAAGCATGTAAAAGTGCAAGTAGATAAATAGGTACCACTTTGTGGGAAGGTAACAGTATTCTATGCACTCATACTGGCCAAATGATAATGGAGTCTTCTATGACAACTCTGCCTCTTCAACTTAATAACGGAGATGAGCACTTGGAACAGCTCTGCTGGATAGCTCTCTGCATATGCAATGCTGGCAGCAAAAAGTAATTTCTTTGCTACCTGCACTGTCATAGAGTAGGTCTTCAAATATGTTCTAGCTTGTGTTTGGTCAGATTTCCTTTGAGTCTTCTGCCAACATTGCTCTAGTCTCTGTCTCACTCACTTCATCGCCACCAATTCCCAGATTTGGCCCCACTCCATATGAGAGGACACTCAGGAGTGATTGTGTCTACCATCTTAGCCATTTTCCATGTTGTGATATCAAATGAAACTGTGAGTAGATGCTTCTCAAACTGAGGTGAACACCAGCTCAGTGAATGGGACAACAACCTCTGTTCAGGACTTGATCCTGGATAAACACGCTAACATGACTTGTATCATAAAAACCTGGTGGGATGTGGATCTCTCTCTCTCTCTCTCTCTCTCTCTCTCTCATGTGTGTGTGTTAACCTTTTTCACTTTTGCTCCCAGGATACTGTGTGCAGAGAGTGGGAAAGCAGAGTTTCAGTGGTCTGTTGTAATTCCATCAACCTTATCTGTTTTATTCTGTAGGGAGTGAATAGTATATGCAGGTGTGTTCCTAGAACAGGATAGGGATTCTGTTGGTGTTTTACTCACTGCTCAACAGTCTCCCCTTCCTGAGTTAGCCAGGATAGCCTTGGGCATGGTATTGGGGTCCCCTCAGCTTGTCTTGCTGAGATACTTGAATATCAATGCTCAGACTATTCTTTTGAAAGTGGCTCAAGACATAATGGCCAGCATGACAACTATGGGCTTGTCCCAAGTATATCTTGTCAGGGATGATGGGAGTTGTGGCTCTTCACCTGGCCTGGAACTCACCACCTGGTTGTGCACCACGCTGACCAGTTTTGGCCAGTTGTTGTATCTTTGCAAGAGTTGCAGAGAACTGGCTGAAGACCCCGACAAACTCTCCAAGCCTTCTCACTCTTGCCTCCACAGAAGTCTTCACCCTTCTTCACCAGGGTCCTGCTGGTTCTTGTAGCTTCACCCAAGACACCAGACAACTCAGTAGTCTTATATAAAAGATCTACTTTATTCTACTATATACAGCTCCAAACAATACTCAACTCCTCTCTCCAATCCAACTACTCACAACTACAACCCACACAACAATCCACTACAACCCACAACATACATTGGGATGTATAGTCCTTATTATAGCCAAAGCATGGCACCACCTACTGTGGTCTGTTTCCACCCAGTAGGCGTGTACATCATTCCCATTGGTTCTCTTTGTTCATCCCACAATTAATGATTTCATCATCTCAGCCTTGACCACTTTACAATTGTCAGGTGTGTTCAATTATCCACTTTACATTTCTTGTCCTTGGCATTCAGGACTTGTTAATTGTCTTACCATTCACACCTGTGTGGTTCTCTACTGGCTTCTGCTGAGTCACTCTGACTCTCACATACAAGTTTTATTTCACTTACTGTATGTCCCATGTTGCTTTTTCCTTAACATATCTATCCCTACTCATGCTTCTGGGCTGACTCTTTCCTTTCTGTGCTGGGTGGCTTAATGGTGATCTTGGTATGGGAGAGCTTTCTATATTTCCATTGTCATGGGCAGATCATGGCCTGCCTCTCTCCCCCTCAAGATGGTGGTTGGAAATATGGGGAAATGAACAGGGCAGTGGACATGATCACTCCTGAGCATCACTTACTCAAGAAAGAAACATTTTCTTTAGAAAATGTTCTCTGGTGTAACAGTTGTCAGCCTACTTTTGGCTGATTGAAGTAGATGTCCTCCAAAAGGCCTGAGCACATGGGGCTGACTATATGGGAGAAAGTAATCTGTTAGGTAACCTGGATCCAAAAAAAGGTAACACTCAACCATTTGTACCTTACCTGAAAACTAAACGGCAGCCACTGAAGTAATTTTAAAATTGGTGAACTATGATCACTCCAAGGGTGTGTCAGTAACCAGTCTGGGTGCCATATTATGAACTAACTGAAGTTTCTGAACTTGGTACACAATGTGTATAGCATGTGCACTACCATCTTTAGATCCTCCAGCTATATGAAGGGCACAGCTGGCACAACAACCAAAACTGATACTAGCTCTGGCTTACTATTGTGGAATGATTCATTAGTCAGCCCCTGCATCCACTAAACCAAACCCCATGGCTTGTTTTAATAAGTCAACATGAGCAAATGTGAAGAGAATTTGGGTTTAGTTAAATCACTGAAAGTGCTGTGTCCATATCCCTAAACTGCTTCAACTGAAATTTATTCCACAACATTGGATAAGATGATGCAGGACATTTCAAAACTCTCACTGTCACTATCTCTGTGGATACATGCTGTCTGGTCCACAAAGTACCCAGAGAGATGCGACCCATCACTACTTGGCTCAGTAGGATCTAATCTGAAAAATATGCATAGGATTGTGCACACCTGAAGGCAAAGATTCTAATTTGGATCTTGAGTATTAGGAAACAGAGAGAAACTCCCTTGTGTTGAATGAGTCCATTTAATTAAGCAATAATATTTAATAGCACAATGGATGGGGAATTTCTGGCCTGTGGGTCAAATGTGGTTCCACCATCCAGCCTGCAAATTTCTTCTGATATTATCTGGTTTGCAGAACAGGCAGCTTTTGCATGGAATAGGATCTCAATTTGCCAATAAGAAGGCTTTACAGAGAATGGGGAGTTTGTTTTTGACATTTCCATTCAGATTACATTTTTGCTTCAATATATCTCATCCCTAACCTTCACTAGTGATATCAAAAATTCACTGGGTTTATGTATGAGTAAGCTTCCAAATATTAATTTCACTGCTAGATGGACATGTGCAGAAAAGGGCTCCTTCCACCTCCAGCATTTTTCTTTATCATATATAGGGCAACCATAAACATAATATCTTGACTTGCCATTTTTAATCAATTATAGTGAAGAATCGCTCTGCTGTTTATATAAAGAGTGACAGATGAAGATAAGAGGAAAACTACATTCACATGATTTTCAAAACTGCAGAGCAACAGTTTTCCCCAATGAAGTGTTCAGCTTCTAAGCATGCACTTCTATTTCTAGCAGCTGAGATACTGATTGAATAACCAAACATATATTGCCAGGGAGAGTCCAAGCACAAATGTAGCAATAAGAAACAAAGATCCTCCTTTGGTCAACAACTTCTTTCTCATATTACTCTATAGGAAATCACTTTCAGAAGTAAATCACTACAACACATGATTGATAATAGTTAGGTATACAAACACGCACACACACAACAATAGGTAATGTTGGCATCTGTCTTTTTATCTATACCCCATACACTGTCACAGTCATAAGCCTTTTACTAAAACTGCCAATGATAGGTCAGGAAAAAGCATTTCCAGTCTCTAAGGCCTTTCTGATATGAATTTCAATATAGTGAAGGCTAAATCTCCTCTGTCATACTTTCAAGGGGGAAAAACAAACAAAAAAAGAGGTGAGGGCAAATGAATGTTGATTGATTTATTGGAAAAGAGAAATAAGGATTGCCCTTTAAAAAAGGGTGAGAGTCTGCAATATTTGGCAATATTACTGTTGAAGGATTACATTTTTAGAGCAACTGCATAAGCAAGAGAGAGAGAGAGGAATCCTCAGGTGTTCACGTTTGAAGAGAAAACTTAATATAAAGTTGTCCTTATTTTACAGCAGTGAATGTCAGAAATATACAAATGAACATTATTATGGAACCTGAGCAACTGCACCCAAAAACACCTTAAGGATGTTTCTTTATCTTTTATTTAAAAAATAAACACAAAAGGATTAAGATTTAAACCAAATAGCAAGATTAACCCAAGAACAGTCTGGAAACAGATTACAAGGTTTAAACCAACTTATTTTTCCTCCTACACATTCCCGAGCGGTGTACATGATGTCCTAGTAACAGATTTATGAAGTGAAGTTTACAAAATTCAAAAAGGAAGACCATTTTTCTTAAATGCTATACCACACCCATTGATAGATTCCATTCTGTCAGAAAATTTTTCTATTAACAAGGTGTCCCATATTCTTTGCCACCAACCCTCCAGATTTAACTGGTTGGTTTTCCACTTCTGAGCAAGTCTATTGCATTGACAGCAGCCTAGGGAGCTCAAGAGTATCAGGATGATATGAGACCCTGGATGAAGAAGAATGTGGTCTATCTGAAGAACATTTTCTTAAAAGCCACTCCCACAGAGAACATACAAATAACCCCAGTCCTGAGATATGTGGAATGCCAGTCCTGTGTTTGGATATTTATAGTAGCACAGCTTAAATGCTGAGAAAGGATCTATATGATCATGGACTAGTTTATGTTTAGCAAGTACCATTTCCCCAAAGAGGGGTGAGGAACATGTGCCAGATGCAGATATTGTCAGGCTGCCATTCCCAAATACCCTACCCCTTATAATACAGTGTTTTAGATGGTGGGAATTGTAATTCAATAACATCTGAAAGATCATAAAGTCCCCATCCTTACCACATAGTAAGGAACATCCCAAAATTTTAAAGGGCTACATTCAGTAGCAGGTATGATTGATCCATGTGGACATTATGCTTTCAGTATCCACCAATAGTTGGTCAGCTTATAGCTTAGAAAAGAAATAGGGTGAAAATTGGGCCCATGCCCTACTCTGTAGTCGGAAGTGTGTTTGCCACCTTGAGATTTATAATGACAAAAAAAATGTAGAATCTTATTACAATCAATAAAATATATTTTTTCCATAAAGCTAGAACTGAAAGACTGAAATCACATCATAATAAACATATGCTAAATTCCACTGTTTTGTTTTTCTGTATCTAATCCTTCTCTTAGGGGCATATGTGCTGCAGGTCAAAGCAACAGATGCTGATGACCCAACATATGGGAACAGTGCCAGAGTGGTTTACAGTATTCTTCAGGGACAGCCATATTTCTCCATTGATCCCAAGACAGGTAATGAACATATTGTCAATGAGAATGTTATTGCTTTCCACTTTTTCAAATATCAAGCTGATTAGACACACACCTGGACAATCTTTGTCTGATCAGAGAAAAGAAAGTGGCATTTATAAATGTGATGCTTACAGATGGAAAAGCAGCAGGTAACTCCCTTTTGCATTAGTGTGAGTCCTGCCTTTCTTTGCCTACAGACACCATTCCATATCAAAAACCATTGAAAATATTCCCAGGCAATTGTTGCAGCGTTGTGCTAATTTTAACTTCAGCCATAAATTATCCAAAAAGAAAATATATTTAAAACAAACAAACACCCAAACTTTTTTTTTTGGGGGGGGGGAGAGAGTAATGCAATGGTTGAATGTTCTATGAGTTTTACATACGTGTCACATGAGTGTCACATTACACAAATAATTTCCTAGTCTTAACAGTACCTCCAAAATTCTGATTTCTACTACTATTGTACTTCCAAATTAATGTATTAGTTTGGCCAGTTGAATGGCCACTGACAAATGTTTTATACCATGTAAGAAGTGGCAACTATTTGTTGGAGACTCTGATGACTGGTTGAAGTCCTAAGATTGTGTAGTTGTTTATGGGTTTCATAGGTGAAATGTTAAACAGAACCATCCCTTCTGCTGCCCACATCTGAATGCACTCTCAGCTCAGAGATTACGTTCCCTATGGTTATATTTCCAGCACATATATATTAAAAGAAATATTTGATTTGTAACACATTAACTTTGGGAGTGAGGTCATAACAATATTAGGGGGAGAGAGAACGAGATGGTAATAGAGGTAGGTATACTACTGGCAATTTCTTAATGTAACTAGTAAATAACAGGCTGACTCATTGGTCACAACACATGAGATTCAAATGAACTTGGGGTTCATTTGCATGGATTTGGGGCTATTTTTGTATTTCAAAATCATAGTATTACATTTTAATGTTCTAGTTTTAATGCATATTTTTCAGCTATTAATTTAGGCATTTTTTCTTTAGATAGATTCCTGAGAGATAGCAAATTGGGTGGTCTTCTGAACTGTATAAAATGCATAGGGATCAGTTGGGACTTTTAGACTGTGTGCTGTGCAACTAGGATAGCATATAAAATTGTTTTTGATTATGAAATAAACTGTGGGAAATTTAACGCTCCCTTGCATGCACACTTGCATTTGGTAGGCAGTAGGATCAGAAGGTGGGAGGAAGTCATTAATATCAGATTGTTGTTTGGAGGTCATTGGTTGTGTGCATACAGCGGAAAAATGATGCATAAACACCCAGAGATGCTCATGGGGCAAGAGGATAGTTAATTGCAGACTGAGTCCATCTTCTATTCTGAAATGTCATTCCTGTTTCTGTTTTTAATAATTCAATGGCTTAACCAAAATGTTCCACACTAAGTGCTGCTAACTGTGTGTCTTGAATTCAACATAGGGAGAGCTTCCTGACACCCCCTTTCTGCAAATGGAATTTTTTTTCCCAGTGAATCTCTCCGTGAATGTCAGATGGAGAATTAAAGACCATTGCTTCTTCAGTAATCAATGAGTGAAGGTGGAAACAGCATAATGCTGTCAACACAGGCTCTGCAGAGGTCATGTCCTCTGTCAAAAGCACCCTGTTTTTTTAAAAGTCAAATTGCAAGTGTAAACCAGTGAATCTATTTTTGAAATTGAAATGATTTGAAGGGGGAGAACCCACCTTTTAATGTTCTCCTTTAATTAGAACTTTCTGTCAATGCAGATGTGGGAAAATGCAAGGTCCATGTATGCTAAGCAATATTTCTGGACGAGATGAATGATGACAACAAAGATTTCACCAGGATCCTGTACTCAGATTTTTCAGCTTGTCTTATCATTTCCACCTCCATGAATAATATTCAAAAAATTCATAAGAGCAGCTAAACTTTGGAGTTTTTTGCACAGTCAAAACACCCAGCTTCCCTTTCCCTGTTTGAATCCTCTTCCGGGATGCAGCCGGGTATTATAGCTTGCATTTTGCTGCTGATGCTGCCTCCCACTTAAAACCTGGCTCCCAGCCATGCTCATCTGGCTGATTTACAAAGTCAGGAAGCTCCCAAATTTGCAAATTGGTTAGCCAAGCACAGCTGGAAACTGGGATTTAGGTGAGTTTTAGGCAAGGGAGATTCTAAAATGTACAGATTCTAAAATATTCAAAATCCTTAACACTACTTAAAAGAAGTTGAAAGGGAAGATTAGGCCTGCACCCATATTTAAAGATAATGCAGTGAAGGCACATGCATCATCCACAGTATTCCTTGGTCTGATTTTTCATCTGTCTCTTTAGAATCATGAAAATAGAAAATATTGTTTGGTGTTTTAGGAGATTGATAAACACTAAGAATTGCCATGCTATAGCTAGCAGTATGTGGAAACAGATGCTTTGACTTGGATTTTGAGGGCCAGGATGGTCAAGGAGCCACACATGCAAATGGTGCTGCTGTTCTTGAATTCAAAGTGACTGATCTAGTAGCTACCATTACACACAGCTGACATCGATAACATGTCCAAGAATCTCCCAAGAGGACTGAGCCCCAAAACAGATGGGCAAAAAGCTCCAGCTTCAGGCTTCTTTAGAAGCATGGTGGATGCATGCCCTCAGATTGGCGGGAAGCTGCATCAAGGCTGCATAAGGTGGCCCAAATCCAGCCACAAAAGGAGCAAGAAAAATATATTCTTTGTTGATGGTCCATTCTGGACTATGGCAGCGACCAGCCTCGGGACCACAGCATCTGGTAACCACAGTCCTGTGCCGATCAGGGCTCACTTGTGTCTGGAGTGGCCAGAGGCCTCTCCAAGCTGCTTTTCTGTCTGCACAAATGGTCAAGAGATAAGGCTACAAGCTCTGGCCTTTATATGCATGGCAGAGTTGTGAACTTTTTGATTTCTGAATGTTTTTGACTAAAAGACCCATTATTTACTACCATTGAGCATATGGGATAGGGCTGATGGTGACTGTAGTATAAATAGATATTGAAAGGAAAAGTTCTGCATTCCTATTCTAAGGAATCCAGTGTGTATTTGGATTGAAACCAACCACCCACCCACCCAAATAAATCCTATTGTATTGATATATGTGCATTTTTAGAAGTTAAAGTTCAGATTCAGTGTAATCTAGAAATCTCTGTAGATTTAACTATGATATAGATTGCTCATGCACTTTGGCAACGTGAAGAGAAAGAATAAAGCTTGACTATTTCTCTCTTTTTTTGAAAATGAATTCCACACTTTTATTTCATCTGGCTAAGCACACGAACACCTCTCTTGAAGAGTCTTTTTCTCATTTGTAGTAAGATTTTTAGCAGAAAACTCCTAAGGACTGGAGTGCAGCTTTGGTGCAGCTTTCAGACTCGGAGGATGCATGTATCATTGAAATACCATACCTCCAAAATGACTTGAAGCAGCTTTATTTTGGCCTGTCTGTAACAGGCCAAAGAGAAAGAGGGAAATATTGCATGAAAGTGCTTTTAGACACAACTTTTTTTTCTTTTTTTTCTTTTTTTTCTTTTTTTTCTTTTTTTTTTTTCTTTTTAAGGAAAAGCAGTCTCTCATAAATAATAACATATTGTACATATGGACATCAACAGACAAAAATATGTTGATTATTTAGTGGAGTGACAGTCATTTTCTCCTGAACAAAACATCATTAGGAAAACGTGGACCATATTTAGAACAACCTGATGATGATGTGGGTGTTTTTTTGATGCAGTACATTAAAAAATAAGGTGTAGTACATGTGTAGAAAATATTCTTCCATAAATCAGTTATGTTTCATTCAATGATTGTGAAAGTCAGTTCACTTCAGCTTCAATGTTTTATCTATTATCTTTTATCGCGAATGAAGATTCAGGTGGTTTTTTGTCTTTGTTTGACCGCATGAGAAGATGCCAGTTGGCCACGGCTAGCGAACCGGGTAGATGGGGATGAGCTTTCTTTAGGCCACCTTTTCTAGGCCCCTCTCCATATGGAGCAAGCAGTACTCTCCTTAAAAAAGGCTGCTTGGTCATTCAGGATGCTGTTGAACAAGACTATCATCTCCCGGGTCAGTCTCAAGCGACCAAAGTCCTGAACCTCCTGCATGCAGGGTTGGGTCTGTGGCTTCCAGTGCATCTTTACACTTGCCATTTCATCCCTCGCCTATCGCTACAGGGCTTTTTCAGAAGTTAGATGTATCCTTCGGGCCTGTGCAATGGATTTTTCTGGTGGAGCGTAGCATGCACAGAACTGGCCTCACCCTTTAAACCAGAGGTTCAACTGCTGAGGCCTTGACAAGCATGGACGGTGGCAGCGAGGTCCTCAGGTTGTAGGTGTGATTAGAGTTTCTTTCTCTTAGATGGTTGACCTTACAGGGTTAGACGAGCACCATCTGCCCGGGTTTGGGATTAGAGTTTTCCTTCTCCTGGCATGGTTGCCATAAGGCTAGAGAGCCCATCCTGCCCTTTGGTGCTCTTGGTCAGACCCTTCGGTTGTGACCTGTCTGGCATGGGAGGCCCTACCGGTGGCTATTATACCACCACCAGCATAGCTCCAATTTCATTAGAGTACGCAAGCCTCTCCCCCACAACAAGGGGGCATCAATGGAGAGGTAACAAGGAGTATCAATGTGGTATAATGATTTGAGTGATGGACTAGGCTCTGGAACACCATGCGCAAGCTTAAAATGCTTGTTCAGCCACGGAAACCCATTGGGCAACCTTGTCAAGTCACAGTCTATTAGCCTTACAGTAAAAAAATGGCAAACCTCTTCTGGATAATGTTTGCCAAGAATATCCTAGGATATGTGTGGGTGTGTATATTTCTTCAAGTTGCCTGTTCACTTATGGTAACCTCATGAATTTCAAAGGGTTTTCTTAGGCAAGAAATGTTTAAGAGGTGATTTTGCCAGTTCCTTCCACTGAAATATATCCTATAGCATCTGATATTCATTGGTGGTCTCCCATTCAAGCACCATTAAAAGCTGACCTGGTTTAGCTTCCAAGATAAGATAGGATGTGATGCCTTTTGCATATGGTGACCTTAAAATTTTTTGACTTTAAGGCACATAATAACAACAGATAGGTAATGAATGGGTTGTCCAGTTGAGAGCTTTGTTGGTTAGCTTATTTATTTCAACTCAAATATTGGAATAAGGTAAATACATTTCATTGGGAAGGTCAATTTCTTAAAAAAGTTTAAAGAGCAACTCTTGAAATATTCAAAATTGTCAATGCTGCATATTAAAATGTTGGAATGCTTGTGCGACCAGCAGTGCATACCTCTGAAGCAATACGCCTGGATCAAGCTCCAAAGAGGCACTCTGAGCTTGTGCTGGCTGGAGAAAACCTTCTCCCAAACAAAGAAGCAGCGAACAAAACAACAAACTGAGCTCTTGGTCAGAGGCACTTTAATCTTCATTCCACTGTTTACAAATCAGTACTCATATGGGCAGAATCTCACACCTATACATCACACCATGTGACATCCCCAATGGGCACTGGAGCTCTTCCCTTTTATACATTTGCCATCAACAGGCATTTAGTCCAGCCTCCTCCCAGTGTGTTACATCTATACAAGTCCCCTATGTGGCATGACTTTGCACTTTCTGCCATTGCTGATTTTATGTCCTGCTATGATTGCATCATACCCCATTGCTTCATCTGAGTCTAAATGCTTGGTCAGCCTGGTTTCCTATGATCCATAGTAACTCTGTCACCTTTGTCCCACGTCTGTAAATTTTCCAAGATACCTAATTCCTGACATAAAATCATTTATGGAATCACTTTTTATAACTCATGATACTTCCTCTACCAGGATATTACAGATAAATCTCTCTTTATAAAACAAAATGATATTACTTTGACATACATAAAGAATTCCCATGCCTGTTTAACTGTTTTTGATAACCAGTAGTAGACAGAAATTAGTTGGTCAGAGAGAAAGGCATTCCACATAACAGTTGTATGGTCAGTACAGATCCCTCCACATTTGCTTGGGTTAGGGGCACAGGATCCGCGTGAATGTGGAAAAACTGCAAATAACAAAGACATTATGTTTTTACCTGAGAAAACACCTCTCTAGGAATTTCTAGGTCCTCCAGTGCAACTCTATGGTCAACATCTGCCAGACATGGGCCATAGAATTGCACTAGAGGAGCTACAAATGCTTAGTTGAGTGTTCTCTCTAGGAATCTCTAGGTTATTCAGTGTGGCTTTTTGTTAAAGCTGACCACAGAGTTGTGTTGGAGGACCTAGATATTCCTAGAGAGAACATAATAATAAAATCTGTGAATAATCAAAACCACAAAAGTCAAAGCAGAAACTCTGTGGAGGGATGAGTGTACTTGATTTCTGTAAATGGAACTCTTTATTGTATTTTATTTTTTTAAAAGGAGGGGGGTGGGAATCCACTTTGCTATAAAATGTTCTGGGCTCATTCTGGCATTGTCTTGGGCTCATGTTGGGGTGCTAGGAGTGAAGTAAAAATGAAGAAAAAACAAGGATCCAAAGTATCATATCCATCATTCCCCCAACACCCACAAAAACAAAACTAGAAACAATGCAAATGGTAGGGTTAAGGAAGTAGTTGCTCTTCCATCATACCCACAGCTCACCTTAGGATTCATCTGTTAAAGAACGCAAAGACCCTGTGCAGACCAGCCGTTGAGGCTGGCCTGGGAGCAGAGTCAGAGCATGGTGTCCACATGACGCACACCCTGACTCTATCACCAGGGCACTGGACACTGTGCGCTGTTCCACACGCAGCATCACAGCACTCCTCTGGCACTGCATCCACACGATGCAGCATGAAAGGAGTGCCTTAAAGCCACAGTGCTGCTACTGTCGCACCCTTTCCTGAAGCAAAAAGGAGCCACTTTTGTGTGTGCCCTGGAAAGGCCAGATCCAGGCCACAGCATGCAGTTGCCATGGCCCCAATTTGGCTGTGAAAGGGGCAGCTGCCCCAAAACGTCCCTACTGTACAATTTATGTAAAGTCCAGCAGTAGAAGTTTAAATATGGCTTGAGTAAAGTTCCTTTTGGATATGGGTATATGCCCAGTAGGGCTGTCAATCTTCACTTATTTCATTCTTGTAAGAACAAAAAATATACAAATCTTTCCTTTCAACTGGGGGACATTTTTGTGCATTTGTTTATGATTTTTCACATAATAGGACCTTTTTTTTGTATAAACTAATTACCACAAAAAAACTTCCTTTTTTGATAAAATGCCTTTATTCTCAAGGAAAGTTAAATTTATGACTTCCTTTTATATGCCTAAGT
Source organism: Sceloporus undulatus (assembly GCF_019175285.1). NCBI lineage: Eukaryota > Metazoa > Chordata > Lepidosauria > Squamata > Phrynosomatidae > Sceloporus > Sceloporus undulatus. The sequence goes on along the minus strand of NC_056525.1, from coordinate 156,214,245 downwards.
AATTCTGAAAACCAGATGATATGGGACACATAATTAACTATGTTAATGATACCCTCAAGTATCAGGGAATAAAGGGGGGCTGTGGTCCAACTAGGGACACTAGGGATATGCTTATTTAAATTATTTGTTCCCCTCAGAGGAGAACAAATAATTTGATCAGTTTTCTCCCTGCCACAAAAGCTTTTTCCAAAAGCTATGCAATTTTCAAAAACATTATTATGGGAGGGGGAAGAAAGTACTTTTTCCTGACCTCCACAAGATGGTCATTTAGTGGACTGGGGGAGGACAGAGACAGGTAAACATCATTATCATCGTTGTTCTGTTCACCACATCATTCTCTGAAACTACCATGGGACTCCCAAGAGCCCTGGAAGAAGCTAGCATCATCATGCACCAGTTCTCAAAACATAGCTGGTGACAGTCCTTTGTCCCTTGTACCACCGTCATGGCCATGCCATGGCATGTTAGAGTGAGGATTCTCGTAATTTATGTTCTGATAGTCTATGCATGACAATATATTCATCTTCCAGGACCTCCCAAGGGGTTTCCAAAATGAGGTTGTCATTGTGTGCCCCTTTCAGCCACTACCTGGCCATGTAGGAGTGGCAAGAGTGAAAAGGTGGTTGCAGGCTGAAGGAAGGGCAGAATAGTTCTCAAATCTACCTGAAGACTCAGGTGAAAAATTAAAAAGGGACTTTGGGAATTTTCTCATTCTGAGAGTTTCACAAAACTGAAGAAACCCCCCTTTGACTCCCTTTTTGAATCTTTAAATATTTGTTTCCATCACCAAGTCCAACACACTGGAGCATTACCAGATGGAGAAGGCTGTTTGTCTATGACACATATGTCACAGAAAAAAAATGTATTTTGTTTCTTTTCAAAGGTGTTATAAGAACAGCCTTGCCAAACATGGACAGAGAAGTCAAAGAACAATATCAAGTTCTCATTCAAGCCAAGGATATGGGCGGACAGCTTGGGGGATTGGCAGGAACCACGACTGTGAACATCACTCTCACTGATGTCAATGACAATCCACCAAGATTCCCCAAGAGTAAGTTATGCCATATCTAAATAAAATTCAAAATTAAAGTGGTTATATTATATAAATGTGATAAATGCTCTAAATAACGTGTACTGTAGTTGATTCATTGTGCAAAAGTCGGAAAATGTTTGTGAATGGATTACATCGATTATACAGGAATGTCTGGATTCATTCAACACCATATGTGTATGGAGCTTGTGAGCACAATGGTTGTTTCTATATTCCACTGCCTGCAGAATGTCCATGATAGGGTTTTATGTGCCTTTGTCTTTTCTGTTAGGCAGCGCTGCCAAGGATTGTCATCTAAATAAAAGTCATCCTAGATATTACTTTACTGTGGTAGTAACATTCCTATATTGAGTTCTCAAGCTACTGGCTGTATAATTTAATACAATTCTCTGTAGCATTTTGTGGTTTTGTCCATTAAAACTAGTACTTTTCAGAATCTCACTTTTTAAAATGAGTGAGTTATGTCACTCAGTATTCTGGTCACCCAACAGATCAATTGTTATTGTTACTTCAGAAAGTAACACCCTGGATTATTCATTACTAACACGTTACTTTTACTGTTACCAGTGAGCCATTACAAAATATTGGGAAATGTTCTCTAATCTTCCCAACCTCTCAACATAGTTTGGTGTACTACCAAGTGTTGACTTCTTCTTCCAAACTCCTGCCCAGACACAGCATAGGAGAATATGTAGCTCAATGTGCACTACACACATATGCTTTGTGGTGAGTGGGTATGCAGAAGCAATCACTTATTCATTCTTCATCTCCCTCTTCCCTAACAATTGCTTGAAATCCGAGTATGGAGCTGGGTTCAGGCATTCAAAGAAACACCCTCTCTTCCCATGACAAACTATTTTCATCATTGCTCACACCAACCTAGTCAATCTACATGTATGCCCTGTGCCACTGTTTGGAGCAGCTATCCTGGCACAAAACTCATCGCATTATCCTGATAATTGGCCATTATGGACACACTCACACAGGAATGTCTGATCTTGGATGTAAACAGGGTCAGTCCTGAATAGTACTTCTGTGGAGACCACAAATGAACACTAGGTGCTGCAGGGTATATTTCATAGAAAAGAACTGGCAAAACCATCTCCAAATATCCCTTGTCTAAGAAAATCCTATGAAATTCATGGGGTCACCATAAGGCAACAGGTGACTTGAAGTTCATACATACACAACTGGTGGGGATTATGACTTGGAGCTACAGAAGGTATCCTCCCACCTTCCACCATTATTAACATGAAGGTGCAGGAAGCCTATCACAGGGATGCCAGTGTCAGGAATGCTTATAAGATAGATCTCAAATCCCTATTAGAAATGTCTCAGAAATGGCGCTTCTAAATCACATTTTTATAAACTAGGGAAGACGGCATTTTCTGTGTCTTTAAGGGCATACTCTTCCTACCCTTATAAAGGCCAAATGGTTGATCTTCTTTCTCTGAAGTACCAGCTTCCTAGTTACTCTGTACAATGTCTGACCTCTCTAGAGAGGTCTGCATTTTCTCAGATGCCTGGTGTCATATAGCTTTCTCTTCAACAAAGTTTTTGACTGTTCCTGCTATTTGCTTAGATCTGGCCCCAAATATTGTCTTTCACCAAAGCCAGTAGCTTAATAGACTCTGATGCTTCCAGGTGCAAAAGGGGCAGAATTCTAGCTATGCACATGTCAAGACTGTGTATATACACACAATTTTATTTTTGTTCAACAGACGTTCTATAAGGTCTGTTCATCTTACTTCCAGTGAAAGAATGTGAATATAAAACATCTTTCTCTTCTGCTACATTTTTGCTGTCAAAAGCCCAGCACTTCTAGCCAGCCTTCTTTTCTGTTCCTTGCTACAGTCGAAAATGTTTCAACTATCACATAAAATGCCACGAAAACCAAATTATAACTGTCACCCTCTGTAGAAATAGAGGTGGGGGAAATATGCGAGGCACTAGCTAGTACAGGGAAGTAACATTATGAAAATAAAAATTAGCATGGCCTGTGGCAATCATGTAATAGGATGCTTTCGTGAATTGTGGAGCACTTAATCAGAGCAGTCACTTTATTGGAGAGCAGCATAACTTTTGTTGTGTCTCCCACCAAGTAAGTGTCTTGTAAATATAAGTCATGGTTCAAGCTGAACTGGAATCACTTTGCAAACAGATTTTTTTTTTTATCCATGGCCAGAATTATGAGATATGTTACCCAGAGAATCCATCTTAGAATCATTTTTTTTTAAAATTAAAAATGAGTGAATAGAAATACATCCTTTGCTTTTAACAGCAGTTTGACATGTTTTATCTGTAGTCTTGTTGACATATTTTCTATATTGCTGTTGTTCTTCTTGTTGTGTGGCTTCAAGTTGTCTGACTCATTGTAAACCTATCACAGGTTCTTTTTTTTCTTCTTTTTTTTTGGCAAGACTGGTTCAGAGTGGAGTTGCCCTTGCCTTCCTTTCAGGATGAGATAACGTGACTTGCCAAAGGTCACCCAGTAGGTTTCCATGGTTGAGCAAGGGTTCAATCCTTGATTTCCAGAGACTTAGTACTTGAACCACTACATCATGCTGGTTCTCATTTGGGGAGCCAGATTATATATAATTCACTAACAAGCACACATCCATCCAAAGAAAAATAGCTCCCTTCTAAGACCCATGAGCAAATCCCTTTTAAGGGGTTTCATGTGATAATCATGTATTCATGTAATCATGTATTTATCTTTTTCCCATCCATGATTTATTTATTTATGCATGCATGCATGCTGGAGTAACCTGGTGCTGTGATATTCTCTGTTAAATCTTGAAATAAACTAATGACCCAGGATAAAATCAGAGCAAAGACCCACCCTGATATAGTGATTTGAGAATAGGACTAAGACTCTACAGACCAGGTTTTGGATTCCTGCTCAGCTATGAAAACCCACTGAGCAACTCTGGGCAAGTCACACACTCTCAGCCCCTCAGAAAACCCTGTGACAGGTTCACCTTAGAGTCTCCATAAGTCAGAAATGTAGTGTAAAAGGTAAATCTTAGTAAATCATCCACGGGGTGGAAAGGTCTTGTAAAATTTCCAGGTTTGGTAAATCTTGTGCAGGGTTCAATGAAGACTGATAACAGAACCAATGAGGATACTCACCATTCTTACATAATACTCAGGCTTTAGATAGATGTCATATCACAATGATCAGGCTTCACTACTCTCCATTATCTTGGAGGAGGTGGTTGTTTCCAGCTATAATTGTTTTCTCCGATCGCCTCTGTGTGGTAGGATGCTGTTGCAGAACACACATTGGCTCTATTTTCTTCAATTTGTCTACTTCATTCTTACTAGATATTCATAAATTACAAAGGACAAAATATTAGTGATGTCAGTCATGACCAAAGGATGGATTTGTAGAAACTGCAATCAAGATTAGCAGAAACATTGACACATCAAAGCAGATTACCTAAAGTTTATCAAACAGAAGACATGTATTGCTGCTTGGTACCTATATGCATAAATAATACTCCTCACCCCCGCCACAATCCTTCCTCAGTTTGAATTTTGAAAAGATGGGTTTATGTGATACATTTGATCCATTCTGTAATCTTTTCTCAAGACAAGATATATCTATAACTAAATTGGTGGGGGAAGTGTGGTCATGGGGCTTACGTGGCTCATTAAGACTGTCACTTTGTCCCACTAAACTCCTTGGACCATCCTTTCCCCTCCTCTTCCTCCCAAAGAATTGTCTCTGCTGGAAAAACAAGATCCATGGCAATATGTGTATGCCTAGAGCTGCATACAAGACACAAAGCAATGTAATCCTGATTATGAAGATATTAAACAATCTTTATCTTCTTGGAATTTGGTTTTAGATCATTCAAATAATTAATTTTTCTAACTTTCCAAAGCCAAGAGGTTTGCTATCTCAATATCAACGCAAAGCCCATTTTGTACATCTCACTGGGAAGGAAATATCCCCGTCTATTAGTATAGACAATATCCTTAATATTGGTTATCTTTTTTACAACTATCACTGTGCCCATGCAGTTGTGACTTTCAAGACTAGAGCAATCACTTCTGATGTTCTCTAAACATTTTACTGCATATCCTGTTCAGCATTTTCTCTCTTACACACACAACCTTGACTCCAGAAAGCTCATTTCTATATCTATGGTGCAAGCATTCTATAAATCTATAGTAGAGATATTAATATAAAAATCCATCTATCTCAGTATAAGCCTAGAAATTTTCGTTAAAAAATTGACCCCAAAAAGCTGAATCAATTTATCCATGGGTCAGTGTAAGTTCTGTACTTTAACTCTTATTTAAAAAGAAACCATCCCCTGGTAAAAGGCAAGAGTGTAATCTGTCTTGAAAGCACTGACCGTCCTCTACTCTCTCATGCATCCAGCCTTTTATGTGACCACAATTGTGTCTGCTGGAATTTTGTAACTTATTTGACATTGTTTTCCTTTGCTTTATCATTTAGATCTTTTGTTACACATCCCTAAGTTTTACCCTTGGGTCATATCAAAATCCATAATTTTGGCCCCAAAACCTGCTCTCAATTTAGATATGAGGTTGACCTATAGTCAACTTTAATACATGAGAGAGCAACATGGAAGAAAATAAAAGAAAATATGTGATTATTATTAATCTGTGATCAAACCTGGTGACCTTTCACTGTATTTTGATGCATATTTGGGGAAACTTCAGAAGTCAGTGACAGAAGGTTTTTATAACAAGCAGCTTTGAAAGTTTCCATCTTTTAAGAAATTGTTTCTGTAAAGGATTTTCATGTCTGCTTTGACAAATCTTTGTACTAGACTGTCATTCTAAATGATCACCATTTCTTTGCAAGAGAAGACAGCATATTTTGTAAACACTGAGACTATCTTGTCATTCCCTCCCCCTCCGCAAAGAAATGGAATATTTAAATCAATGAATGTAAAGCTATCTTATTCTGAATGAGACAATTTGGAAATAAATCTCTAAATTCTCAAGTAGATGATTGTCAGATACACTATCGGATCTGCTTTTAATATGGCAGGTAGGGATGTAAAGAATATTCTCCAAAATTCGAAAATTAGGAGAAATATGCCTAATTCGACAATTTCGATAACATTTTAGAGAGAAGAAATTTCTGAGCACTTCTCGATCAATGAGTAAGAATATTATTTTTAATAATATCAAAATGAAGGGAAGAGAGAGACTTTGAGCTGACAAATTCGACCGCCAGGGTTTGGGTATTTTGCGTAAGAAAAGCTACCATTCATCCTGGCTTTTACCAGGGGCTATTTCCTTTGTTAGTGTGATTTACCCCCCATCTTTTCTCACTCACAGAACAAAAAGAGGGAGCCTTCTCCACTTTACATCATGCTCTGCCATTCAAATTCTCACAAAAGAGAAGAAGGAGGTGGGGATGTCAAAGGGGGATGTCAAATAATAATAATAATTTATGCCCAGCTCTTCTTCAGCCAAAAGGCTATCAGAGCAGCTTACAAATTACTAGATATTACCCTGCCCTCAGGCTTGCAATCTAAAGGGACAAGAGACAAAAGGAGAAGCGAATGAATGGCAGAGGAAAAGTTCAGCAGATCTTCATTCTCCCACATTCTCTTTTGTGAGGGTCACATTCTCTCAGCCTCAGAGGCAGGACATGACCATCTCTCTCTCTCTGCACCTCTCCCATGGTGATGCTAAGGTCATGCAATGATGATGATGATGATATCCCTTACCCAAAATGCTGAGGACTAGATGTATTTTGGAGTTTTTTCAGAGTTTGGTATATTTTTACACAGTATGTCTAATGGGATATAAAGGGAGATGGGATCCATGTATGTCTCATATGCATCTCATAGACATAGACTGAAGGTAATTTAATGCACAATATTTTAAAAATAATGTTGTGCTTCTGTACACTGAGCTTCAGCAAAACCCTGAGACCACTATTCCTTGTATAATTCAATAATTCAGTAATTTCTCTAAACCTTCAGGATTCCCAAGTTTCCTTGAGTTGGGGTCAGACCAGATGCTCTCAGAGTCAGTTTTGGGTTTTGGAATAATTCAGGTTTCAGAAGACCAGAGAAAGGAGACTCAGACTCTACTCTGGACATTTCTCCTGAGAATGGACTCATGTTTTCAAAAATAGTCATTTCTGGATTTTTGCAACAACAAAAAAGATGAGGGTCTGTGATGCAAAAAGGCAAGAGGCTTCCTTCCAGCCTTGTTTTTTCTCTTTTTTAAAAAACAAATAGAATAAAATACAGTTAGCTGGCCCTTTTTCAGCATGTCAGTGTGGGTGCTTTGATGGAAAGTTCCTGCACGACAGAATGGGGTTGGACTGGATCAGGGCCCTTCTTGGGGTCTCTTCCGACTCTATGATTTTATGATTAATTAATATATGGAATCAATCTAAGATGATGAATCGGGGCTGTGGAGTCCTATGGCCCTGCTCCAGGCAATGCTTGCTAGACTGCAGGTCCCATCATCCAGCAGCACCACAGACTGCTGGGAACTGCAGTCTAATAAGGCTACACATTGCAGAAGTAATCCAGTTCAACAATACTTTAAAGCTATGGAAAATCCTGGGATTTGTAGTATGTTGTGCCACCAGAGCTCTCTGACAAAGAAGGCTAAATGTCTCACAAAACTACAATACCCAGATGTTGTTGTTGTTGTTGTTATTTTCTTATAGCCCGCCTTTCTCCCAATATACGGACTCAAGGTGGTGATTTTCCATAGCATTAATCTATAGTATATCTTTCTACAATGTAGATGGACATCCCCATTACATAATTTGTTGAGGATGCTTTGACTGGGAGTTCCTGCATGGCAGAATGGGGTTGAACTGGATGGCCATTCTAGGGGTCTCTTCCAACTCTATGATTCCATGATTCTGTAGCACTCTGAGCCTACTGTGATTTTAATAATTTTTAAATGTATAAAGGTATAAAGTCTTATAATGCAAGCCATGCACTGATGGACTATTGCACTATAATTTTTTATTGATTGATTTTATACCCTGCCTTTCTCCCAAAATAGGATTCTCTTAAAGGGGTTTGTTTATTATAAAAAGAAAGGAACGTATAATGGCTTGGAATTAAAAATTATGATAGATTGATAGATAGATAAGTCTTGGAATTAAAAAGTGTGTGTGTGTGTGTGTGTCTTAAAATTAAAAAATCCCTCTTGGAAGTGGGAATGAAATGTTGTGTGGATGCAGCCTGGGTTCTTAGCTCAGCTCAGAAGTTGGAATACAGTGTCTCAAAGCATGAGCAGAGTGTCTCTGAGCATGAACAGAGTGGCTGCCGCTCGTTGCTCGTGCAGCTGCACTTTGCTTTATCAAGCTGAATTTATCTGATCTAAACACCTTCAGAGGAAGGACTCAGTTTGCATCTGCACTGAAAAAATAATCCAGTTTGGCCACTTTAACTGCCCTTGGCTCCATGTTGTGAAATGCTGGGATTTGTAGTTTGTTGTGGCACCTGGCAGATGACTCAACAGGTCCTCAAAACTACAGATCCCAAGATTCCATAGCACGAAGCCATAACGGAAGTTAAAGTGGTGCCATTGAGGTGTCAAGGGTAAACGCTCGACCCTCTTTTTGGGTCTTGGGGGGCTCTTAGCCTCTCAAAATGGTGGCACTTAGTCTTGAACCCCCCTTCCCAAAATCCTGGCTACATCCCTGGTGGGTCACACTGTCTCAGCTTGAGGGGCATCCCATGGCAAAACTCCTCTTTATGCCAAGAAAACCCTCGGTTTGTCCCATCTTCCAGTGACATCCTGATGTTGAACAGGGGTCAGACTACATGTCCTCTAGGACATGCTACTAGAGAGGTCCCTTCCTCACCACTACTCCCTTCTCCTTTTGTGTTGTGTCTTGTTAGATTGTAAGCCTGAGGGCAGGGAACCGTCCGATTAAAAAGATTGTATGTACTGCACTGTGTAAATTTGCAGTGCTTTATAAATAAAGGTTAATAATAATAATAATAATAATAATAATAATAATAATAATAATAATAATATAATAATCGGACATGTCCTCTAGTATGCCATGTATTCCGATGTATTACTTCATAGCAGAAGGGGGTGGACTGGAATGGTCCTGATGGTCCCTCAACTCTACCATTTCTGTTGGGGCTCAATCACAGTTTTATTGTTGAGACTGGTCTTTTTCCCCCTTTTGTGTGTATGCCTTCCAGGGGTTTTAAGCCATAGAAATGTGCTGTAAACCTCTGCCAAACTTCCTTTTACATGGTAATTAGTTTGAAATGCAAAGTAATTATCGCCTTGTCCTTATTGTCATTCAGAGAAACTGTGAAAAATATTTCGCTGGGCTTCTGGAAGGAGAAAGAAACACCTTTTGGAAGGGGCATTTGTGGGAAGAATATTTTTAAAAAAATTTCCCAAGGTGTTTCACGAGGAGAAAAACATGGGTTTCTCCACTCACTAATGGCAGGTATAGATCTGAGTTCTTAGATATGATTTATTTATTTATTATTTATATGCCACTTTCTCCAGAGAAGGGAGTCAGGTGGCCTACAGATAAAAATGTTTTAAAACGTTACAATACAATTTTTTTAAAAATAACAGTTAACATTAAAATATACAAAAAGTTCCAAAGCATAATTTGGTGGATAATGCCTTGACCTATTCATCAGGTATGGAACAGAATTGTTAGAAATTTTCTCTACAAAGAATGATTGAACTATACAATACATTCACCTAGTTGGGTCTGCACTATACCAGCATTATACTGGCATGACCAAGGCTGGCCCCAAGATACATGTTTGTTTCCTAAGCTAAGAAAAGTGACCCCAGGGTGTAGCTCTGGGATGCAACAATGCAGGACATGAACCTCCAAATGATAATTCTGCCCTCCAATGAAAATTATCCTTCAGACTCCAAATTTCTAGCATTGAGGAAACAGAGAGAGCCTGTAAATATTCAACCTCGAATTCTACACTTGCTATGTTCACCAATTCCCTGGTCACTTTTCTATTTCTAATGCTCAACTGAGATTTTAGGTTGCTTCAGTGGTTTGAAATTTGGGCGACTTAGAAAATATTGGGGAGAAATTCCTATGGGGGCTAAACATTTTACTCTTGCCCGTGCTACATGCCTTTATGGTGCCAAGACAAACAAGTGGAAAATCTAGCAGGCACTCAGAGTTTTTCACTGCTTTACCATCTTTCCATCTTGATGTGATAGTCTAACTTCTGCTCAATAATAGGCTGGGCCTGCAGGTCATCTACCTATAGCCCAGGTTCATATTTCCAGGACGTATTTGTTTGACAAGCTCAGAGGATGTTACATAATCAATAAAGAATCAGTTGTCTGGACAAGTGGAGAATGTGTCTTTATGTGAGAAAGATGAAAGTTGGAAGACCCTGTAAGTTGAAAGCGCACAGCTTACTGTTTGTACTACTTACAAGCCCAATCCAATAAGGGTCACTAAATCCTGATTTCCAACTGTTTTAATCCATCTTCTCCCGGGGAAGGAAAGAATTACTTGCAATTAAATGGCAGAGCCGTATAATTATCTGAGGTAAATATACATTATTGATCAAACAAATTAATTTAAGTGTTTAATCATATTAGTAGCAGATTTGTTCTATGGCTTCTTTGTCACCTCCTCGTGACAATGAAAGGGATAAGCAAAGTCATTTAGAACACATAAGCACTCTACACAAAGAAATAAGTTCCTACGGGAATGTTACATTCATGGGACACCTACTACTACCCTGATCTTAGCCAAAAGGCCGAGAAGCGATAACACCTACTACTTAATTTTAGTACAAAGTATATATCCCTCGCGAGATAACATCACAATGGAGAACACTAACAATGGGTTATGTATCTTATATATCATACTGTCATATATATCTTATCTATCTTACTATTAATCTCTTATTATATATCTTATTGCTTTTACTCTAATTTACAAAGAGATGTTATCCACTCAAGAGGAAAGCCCTGCTACCCAAATAGCGGGGGTCCTGAGAAGACACCACAAACAAAAATGAAAGAAAGAAAAAAGAATAAAATAACCTTGGATGGACGACATTCAGCCTTGAGACCTTAAATCTTTTTACAACCAGTTCCAATCACACAGAACTCCAGAGCAATTCCAAACAGGTTTTGTAATTTTATTAAGAATATAATCAACACACGCACAAGCACACCACCATGCACAGACAAGCAAGAACTAACAAAGCAAAGGTGGAGAAGGTGAAATAGTGGAGGCCTTGCAAATGGTGCATACTGTACGATCTTGAAGCTGGTTCCAATCAATGATTGTCCAGAATGGAGATGGCTCAATAACAGTCTCGGCAAATGGGTTGGCCAGCTATTGAGGAGTCTAGTAGATATAACAGGTGTCTGCATAGTCCCAAACTAGACCAAATTGCTAGTGTGCAGCAGTTGGATATATACATAAACCATATCCTAGGGGCAATAATCATGGAATGAATGGATTACCTCTTCTACAGGTTTTCCAGTGGGGGACTGGTAAGATGAGGAAAGTTTGGAGAGGGCATGATATCTCTCACAAAGGAAATGCTTGCATCCTGGAGAAGCCTCTTTTGTTTTATATGCACACCTCTCTTTGGACTGATCCCATATCACCTCCATAGACAAATGGATTATGCCTGGTTAATCTCATGTGTGGTCCTTTTGACATCCTTGCAGAACTACTGGATGTCCCAATATGGTAGTCATGCAACCTTGCTTTCGGACAGTGTCCTATTTATCAAGAAAGGGCCTAGCCTTGGATCCCCCCCCATTTAGGTCTTTTTCTTTAGATTTCAAAAACACCCCCCACCCCACCACCCAAATACAGAACCAACCAAGAACCCAACACCCCCCCCCCCCCCCAAACAACAACAACACCCCAACAACAAATACAACCCAAACACCAAATCACCTTAATAAAAAAAAAAACGAAAAGAAAGAAAACGCTAACATTGAGGGAAAGTACAATTTACCCCAAAATATTATCCAGTCATAAACAGTTTATGGTTTGGCTGTTCTCGTGAGGTGTGCAACGCGGTTTGAAACTATTCAGATAAAATGGAAATGGATGGAGAATTAGATGGTTTATGAGATATGAAATGATACTAAGCTTTCCTATTTAAGCAAGCCAGAAGGATTTCTTACAAAGAAAGAAAGAAAAAGAGACTTCGACCATGCATAACTCATTCAAAGCCAATTTGGTTTCTGTCATATATGAAATTGCTAGCCCAGCAGTCTTCTCCAGTCGACTAACTCCAAATGTGTTGATTATTTTGCAATGGCTGTGCAACTGAGGAAAATGGAAAGTTTTATATAATACATCTGGAAGGAACAAGCTAGGAAGGATATTATAAGTTTATTACTGATGGACTAGAGTATACATGTTATATAATATTGATATGAACTTCTTTTAATCTGAGCAAGAGAAGACCACTGAATCAATGGGTGTGTTGACTCCCACTCAACAATGGCTCAATGATCATACTAATTGCAATTAATCAGCACATAGCTTTAAAAGCCCTGGTGGTGCAGTGGTTAAATGCCTGTTAACTGCGAATTCACTCAAAACCACAAGGTTGGGGTTCAGACCAGCAAAAGGGCCCAAGTCGACTCAGCTTGCCTCCTCTGAGTCGCTAAAATGATACCCAGACTGGTGGGGGCAAATTAGCTTACTTCTAATTAGCTTACTTGTGTTCACCGCTATGATCTTTGGAATAGGCGGTATATATAAAAACAAAAAAAGCGCTCTTTTTTAAAAAAACGGACACATTTTTTCTTGACAGCATTGCTAGACAGCAAGGTAGAACCAGAAACTTGTGAGTCATTACAGATCCCTGATAAGATACTGAGGAGAGATCTGTACAGCATTAAACCATGGGACTTGACAGGACATAACCCACCTTTCCTTTTATGAATAGAGTCACTGCTATTCACCACAATAGAAAATATCCAAGGATGAATCTTAATAGTAGTGGTATACTTTACAGAGATACTGTAGGAATTATTGTGATAATCATCTATGAACACTCAATGCTATATAAGTGCACTACCATTGTTTGAGGGTTCACTCTTTTCTGTCATTCACTTTTCTGGCATTTGTTCTTCTCCCCTTCTGGAGACTTCCTCTCAACTTTTACCTGGAGGGGTGTTGTGATGTTATCATCCTCCAGATTTCTGTCCCATTGCCCACGTTCATTCTATTGGGTGTATGGTTAGATAAGAAATGACATTAAGACAAACCACATTGCCTTCCTGAACTGCCATGGGATTTATTAACTATAGTTCATTCAGTACAAACCAGATACATGATTATTGTACACAATTGCTTACAGGACGAAGAGGGGAACACAAATGTTGATTTTGTCAAGAAACCATTTCTAGCAGTAGCCTCACAATGGAAATTCTCAGATGTGAGGGCGATCTGGCTGCAACATCTGTCATTCCATTGATCACCAGGGTGATTTGACTGATCTGGCTGGATAGGCGGTTGTCCTCTTCTTCTCACCACTCCATGTGCGTCCCTCCGGAAGCTGCGCACTTGGTGGAAGAGGACGACCATCCCAAGAAGAAAGAGTGTACAGTTCTTCAGTCATGGTAAACATAGCTGGCGCTCCCCTGCTAGAACCTCCAAACAAGCTGCAAAGAAATTCTCACAAATGAGGCCTATCAACTTTACAGTTCCAGATTAATTATTTCTCGCTTTCAAGCACTTGAAGGATTTGATTAGAGCTGTGTGCAATATCAACCTTATGCCATCTGAAGCAAATGTAGCTATCTAGTTATTTTTTTTTAAGGGGGGTATTGGTGGTGAAGGAGTTTTGTTTTTTAGTATAAATTTATTGGTTTTATTTTATTTTTTTCAATTTTGCTATATTATATTATTATTGTTTGTGTTTGTGTTGTTGTTTATGTCATTGTGCTAGTGGCTGTTAGGAAAAATAATGTCTAAACAAATATAAATGATAACAACCCATACCTACAAGTCATATATCTGAAGTTTTGTTGTTAGGGGCCTTCATGTAATTTCCAACGTATAGCAACTCTAAGTGAACCATCTGGGTTTCTTGACATGGTTTGTTCAGAAAGGGGTTGCCTTCGCATTCTACTAGGCTAAGAGTGTGACTTGCCCAGTGTCACCCAGTGAATTTTCCATGGCATCACCACGGATTTGGAAGCCTGGTCTCCAGAGTCATAGTCCAGCATCCAAATCACAACATGCTGGCTTTGTTGTTGTAATAGGACACAAAGCAAAGCCACCTGTTTGATGGCCTGAGTGATTGGTAGAGTTGTGCAAAAAGGATTATTTTGGCACATGATGATTACATCTATTGAAACTTGCTGTACTTGTACTTGTAGAAGCTAACTTGGTAAGAGGACAGTTGAACAGAAAGAAAGTAACAATAATACTGCCAAACACCATTTGGGCTCCAAGGTCTGAAAAAAATACAGCTGGGGAGAGTTCGTAATTCAATACCATTTCCTGCTCTTTTCGTGTGTCAATCCCTGGCTTATGCAGCTTGAAAAGATGCACCCTAGCATCAAAAATGTCATGCAGCTTCTGTATCATAAACTGAGTCCCTGAGTTCATGACTAGCAGATGTGTGAGTCAGCTTGAGGCTTCAGAGGATAGAAAATCCCTTTGGGCTACACATACAGGTTTAAGAGGATTGTTCATACTTCTATGCATTTCATACTCTGTGAGAGTTCTGTTACCTCCCATGTTTGATGTTCCTAGGGGAAGCAAAAGTAAAGCAATGAACCTAATGCAATTTGACATTTCCCCCATCACTGGTGCCATTGGGTAACTTCAGTCGAGCAAAAGGCAATTTGTGCAAGTGTAAAATTACAAGGTTTTTTCCTTTACGTAATTCAAGCATATGTGACATTTGGATTCACTTGCCCTTTTGAGTGGTGCTGAGTTGATTCTTAATTAAGTGGCCACTGATTCAATCCCATTTTTTGTGTTGTTGTACCCATACCTGTACTTGTCAGCAAGAGACAAGCAGAGACCCACTCTCTTGTTTATCTCATGCATGGGTGTATACTCTCCTGATTGCCTATATACTGTTCTCATATCTAGCTCATCCTTGGCAATAATTGAAATTTAGACGTGTATGAGTTCATGAAGCAATGTGGTCATTTCGGTCAAATTCCAAAAAGCTTTGGAGAAAGTCCGGACAAACTGACCTTCTGTCCCAAGTGCAATTGTTAGAACAAATTTATGTGTTCTAAAACTTCCATCTAGGGTATAAACCCTTCAAGGACAGAGATATTCCGCAATTTTCAGCGTTCAGCCTGTGTGTCTCTGTGTGCATTGGACACAGCATCTCACAGCTTGTGCCAAAGAAGTCTAGAGAACACCATTTAACATAGCAAATGCATTGTTCAAATAACAAAAACAAGTGCTTAGTGACAGTGGCCTCATTCCCACTTCTCTTGATTTGCTTTCTGCACCGATCCTGAAACTGTTTCAGCAAACAGTATGGTTCCCACTCAGTTGCCCCAGTTTTCAAGAATCGGTGCAGAAGCAACAGCCGCAGCTCCCCGCCATGCTCCCTCACCTTCGTGACCATAGCAGGGGTAAGAGAGCCGGAGCGGAAGAAAAAGAGGCAGTCTGGAAGATGGAGGACTGATGACGGAGCATGGAAGTATGGCCGGGAATCGCGCCAGAGGGGAACCAAGGCAGATTCAATTCGATTGGATTTGCTTGGTTCCCACTGGGCTGAATCGATTTATTTCCAAATTAATTGATTCAGCCCCCCAAAACACCCCATTTTACCAGCTGTACTACCATGACTACAGCACTATATTTACTCATATGTATATTTTTTTTAAAAAAATTGCCAGATGAAGTAGCCAATAAGCTTTAAAATTAGCTTAATCACCCAGACCAGTAGATTTTGTGTATTTACGATGATCAAGGTTGCTTCCATAATTAATTAATTACTTAAGTATAACCTAACATTCTCTCAAGGGTTCCAAGGCAACTCCACTTCAGTTTTAATACAAGGTACAGGATTAAAAATATGGAAGATTCTCTCGCTCTCTCTCGCTCTCTATCTCTCGGTGGGTGGTGTGTGTAGGTATTATGTGTGCACACGCTCTCTTACTGTATGGAAAATAATATCTATGTCTCGTTATGATCTAATTGTCCCCTTAAGTGTCTGCATTATTGAAAAACAACACCCCCTTTGAGAAGATGATTTATTTTCTTAGTTTTTGTAACTTGTTGAAAATTGTAGTAATAAGACCAGTGTTGGCAGAATGCCAAAGGGCAAAAAAGCAGGTCTCCTTCCTTTCTGAACTCTGGGAAGTTCTTTCTTTGTTGCCTTTTTTCCTCTTTTGGGCAAAACAGTGTCACCCCTGAATATCACATACAGTTCTAAATGTCAAGGTCAGATGACCTTGAGTTGTTCCACAGTAGCCGTGCGCTGTATGAATATTAGTTGACATTTTACTTGCAGTGTGTGCATAAACTTGAGTTAGGAAGCATGCATAGCATTCCTCTTGATTATGCAGTTTGACAGCATCACTGAATCTGTTTTGATTTATATTTTGTTCTGGCATTTATTTCCTGTTTCTTTCTCTGTCCTATTCCTCATAGACCAATAAATTATGCCTATTTTGTAGAAGCTAATACTTTTTAGATCATGATGCACACAGAGTGCACTGCGGAAAATAATCTAGGTTGACACCACGTGAATTGTCATGGCTCAATCCTTTATGAAAATTGTTAGGAACCTAGTTGGTGGTGGCACCAACCTTCTCGACAGAGAAATCTAAATGTTTCACAGAACTACAGGTCAGAAAATTTCATAGTATTGACCCATGACAGTTAAAGTAGGGTCAACCGTGGATTATTTCGGCAGTGGCAGATGCAGCTATGATGGGCTTTGCTTAGCAGTGCAAAATCATGAATAAAGACAGGACACGACATGTCAGCTTGTCAGTCACAGTTTTTCAGGGCTGCAATTCTCCACATAATGATTGGCCATGTTGCTTTTTTTATGCTTTTGTTTTGTTTGCCAGCCATTTTAAGGGCCCATAATACTGTAGGGTTGGTCAAATGCACGTAATATTGTTGCATTTTCTTCCTATTGGTTGCTGAGTTTCTGTGGGCAAGAGGTGTTCACAGGAAGCGGACATTGCCTTCCATTTGATGCTGAGATAGTCTGGATTCTCCATACTGAACTCCAAACCCGGTACCCAAGTCCTGAGCCCAATACACAAACCGATTGCTGCCCCCATGTAAATTATTTTGAAGTGGTAATTTCCATATGGTCAAATGCAATCTAGGAGGAAACTAGAAATAAAGAGGTTAAATGCAGCTTCTGTTGTTATAAAGTGAAACAAAAAAAAAGAAAGAAAAAAAAAAAAAAAAAAACCAGTTAGTCAATATTGAAATTCAGCACACACCGGAATAACAACATTGTCTTAATTTACATGATAATGCAAAAGTTTCTAAAGCCAGGTGGTGTAATTTACAGCATGTTGCTCAAAGTGGGAGTCTATGGACCAGTGCAAAAGCCATCAGCTGTCACCAGTTTATTTCCAGGAAAAAAAGAAACAGTTTGGTAGCAATGGACCAGCAAATAGTACTGGGTTTTAAGACACATTAGAAAAATAATATATCATAAATGTCCTCCCCTCGCCGCTCACCTGACCGCACAGGTTTAAATATTGGGTTCCAATAATTGGATTATTATATTATTATTATTATTAGGAGTATTATGATTATTACTTTTATTTGTATAGCACATAGGCTTTACATGGTGCTTTACAAAGGAGAGAAACAACAATTCAAATAGAAACAACAGCTGCCTATGTGGCACAATCTAAACCACAAACAAGATTAAAAATTATAAAATACTCCTCGCCCTAAAGTTATCACACTACTCTAAATACTATAAAGTGTAACTGAATACAAAAAATATGTCATACAACTCAGATGAAAATTGGAGCAGGCCTTTCGACATCGAATCGAGGATGGGGGACACCGGCTGAATGAAACGACATGTGAAAGGGATCGGGAGCCAGTGGACCACAAGTTGAACATGAGTGAAACAATGGCGATGCGGCATGCTAAAAAGGGCCAATCAATTTTTAGGCTACCTCAATAAAAGTATAGTGTCCTAGATCATAGAAGTAATGTTCCGCTGTATTCTGACTCTGTGTCAGTTTTTGGGCACCAAA
>NC_056525.1:156181608-156195979 GCF_019175285.1 Sceloporus undulatus | reverse complement strand
CTCTTTATGCCAAGAAAACCCTCAGTTTGTCCCATCTTCCAGTGACATCCTGATGTTGAACAGGGGTCAGACTACATGTCCTCTAGGACATGCTACTAGAGAGGTCCCTTCCTCACCATTACTCCCTTCTCCTTTTGTGTTGTGTCTTGTTAAATTGTAAGCCTGAGGGCAGGGAACTGTCCGATTAAAAAGATTGTATGTACTGCACTGTGTAAATTTGCAGAGCTTTATAAATAAAGGTTAATAATAATAATAATAATAATAATAATAATAATAATAATAATAATAATAAATGTCCTCTAGTATGCCATGTATTCCTATGTATTACTTCATAGCAGAAGGGGGTTGGACTGGATGGTCCTTGAAGGTCCCCTCAACTCTACCATTTCTTGTTGGGGCTTCAATCACAGTTTATTTGTTGAGAATGGTCTTTTTCCCCCTTTTGTGTGTATGCCTTCAGGGGTTTTTAAGCATAGAAATGTGCTTTAAACCTCTGCCAAACTTCCTTTTGACATGGTAATTGAGTTTGAAATGCAAAGTAATTAGCGTAATTATTCGCCTTGTCTTTTATTGTCATTCAGAGAAATCTGTGAAAAATATTTCGCTGGCTGCTGAAAGGGAGAGAAGAAATCACCATTTGAAAGGGAGATTTGTGGGAAGAATATTTTTTAAAAAAATTCTCCTCAAGGTTTCACTGACCGAGGAGGAAAACATGGGTTTCTCCAATCACTAATGGCAGGTATTAGATCTGAGTTCTTAGATATGATTTATTTATTTATTTATTTAGTATGCCACCTTTCTCCCAGAAAGGGAGTCAAGGTGGCCTACAGATAAAAATGTTTTAAAAACGTTACAATACAATTTTTTTAAAAATAAAGTTAACATTAAAAATATACAAAAAGTTCCAAAGCATAAATTTGGTGGATAATGCCTTGACCATATTCATCAGGTATGGAACAGAATTGTTAGAAATTTTCTCTACTAAAGAATGATTGAAATCTATACAATAATTCACCCTAGTTGGGTCCTGAATATACCAGCATTATACTGGCATGACCAAGGCTGGCCCAAGATACATTTTGTTTCCTAAGCTGAATGAAAAGATGAACCCAGGGGTGTAGCTCTGGGGATGCACAATGAGGACATGAACCTCCAAATGATAATTCTGCCCCTCCAATGAAATTATCCTTCAGACTCCAAATTTCTAGCATTGAGGAAAAGGAGAGAGCACTGTAAATTATTCATACCTAGAATTCTTACACTTGCTGTGTTCACCATTCCCCTGGTCACTTTTCTATTTCTAAATGCTCAACTGAGATTTTAGGTTGCTTCAGTGGTTGAAATTTGGCGACTTAGAAAATAATTGGGGGAGAAATTTTCCTATGGGGGCTAAACATTTTACTCTCTGCCCCTTGCTACATGCCTTGATGGTGCCAAGACAAACAAGTGGAAAATCTAGGAGGCACATCCAGTAGTTTTCTACTGCTTTACCATCTTTCCATCTTGATGTGATAGTCTAACTCTGCTCAATAATAGGGCTGGGCCTGCAGGTCATCTACCTATAGCCCATGGTTTCATATTTCCAGACAGTATTTGTTTGACAAAGCATCAGAGGATGTTACATAATCATAAAAGAATCAGTTGTCTGACAAGTGGAAGAATGTGTCTTTATGTGAGAAAGATGAAAGTTGGAAGAACCTGTAAGTTGAAAGAGCACAGCTTACTGTTGTACTAAAATATACAAAGCCCACATCCAATAAGGGTACTAAATCTGATTTCCAACTGTTTTAATCCATCTTCTCCAGGAGGAAGAAATGAATTTACTTGCAATTTAAATGGCAGAGCCTGTGTAATTATCTGAGGTAAATTATACATTATTGAATCAAACAAATTAAGTTAAGTAGTTAATTCATATTTAGTAGCAGATTTGTTCTATGGCTTCTTTGTCACCTCCTTCTTGACAATGAAAGGGATAATGCAGAAGTCATTTAGATACATAATGCACTATACACAAAGAAATAAGTTCCTACGGGAATAGTTACATTCATGGAGACACCTACTACTACACTTGATCTTAGCCAAAAGGCCGAGAAGCGATACACCTACTACTTAATTTTAGTACAAAGTATATATCCCTCGAGAGATAAAAGTCACAATGGAGAACACTAACAATGGTGTTATGTATCTTATATATCATACTGTATATATATCTTATCTATCTTACTATTATACTTCTTATTATATATCTTATTGCTTTTACTCTAATTTTAGCAAAGAGATGTTATCCACTCAAGAGGAAAGCCCTGCTACCCAAATAGCTGGGGTCCTGAGAAGACACCCACAAATTAATATGTTTTATAAGAATTTAAACAGCTCAAATAAAATACCTTGGATGGACGACATTCAGCCTTGAGACCTTAAATCTTTTTACACCAGTTCCAAATCACACAGAACTCCAGAGGCAATTCCAAACAGGTTTTGTAATTTTATTAAGAATATAATCAACACACGCACAAGCACACACACTCATGCACAGACACAAGAACTAACAAAGCAAAGGTGGGAGAAGGTGAATAGTGGAGGCCTTGCAAATGGTGATACTGTACCGATCTTGAAGCCTGGTTCCAATCAAGGAGTGTCCAGAATGGAGATGGCTCAATAACAGTCTCGGCAAATGGGTTGGCCAGCTTATTGAGGAGTCTAGTAGATATAACAAGGTGTCTGCATAGTCCCAAACTAGACCAAATTGCTAGTGTGCAGGCAGTGGTATATATACATAAAATCATATCCTAGGGCAATAATCATGGAATGAATGGATTACCTCACTGCTACATGGTTTTCTAGTGGGGAAGACTGGTCAGAAGATTGAGGGAAATGTTTGGATGAGTGGCATGAATATCTCAGACAAAGGAAATCTTGCACTCCTGGAGAAGCCTCTTTTGTTTGTATATGCACAGCCATCTCCTTTGGACATGATCCCATTATCACCCTCCATAGACAAAAGGGATTATGCCTTGGGTTATCTCATTGTGGTGGGTGCCTTTCTGACTCCCTTGCTAGAACCAACTGGATTTCCAAATATGGTATGGTCAGGTTCCCACCTTGGGGTCACCTTTCCATGTTGCCCACCTTAGTGTCCTTTTTAATATTAAATTGATATCAAATGTGAAGGGTGAATGGGGGCCTAAGTCTTGGGATAACACCCCCCCCCCCATTTTGGTCAGTTATTGCTTTAAAGATTGACAAACCCATAATTCACCTTAATTTTAAAAAAAAAAAACGAAAAGAAAGAAAACAGCTAACAATTGAGGGAAAGTACAATTTTACCCCAAAACATTATCCAGTCAATAAACAGTTTATGGTTTGCCTGTTCTCGTGAGGTGTGCAAAAGCGGTTTGAAACTATTCAGATAAAATGGAAATGGATGGAGAATTAGATGGTTTATGAGATTATGAAAATGATACATAAGCTTTCATATTTAAGCAAGCCAGAAGGATTTCTTAATAAGAAAGAAAGAAAAAGAGACTTCGACCATGCATAACTCATTCAAAGCCAATTTGGTTTCTGTCATATATGAATCTGCTAGCCCAGCAGTCTTCTCCAGTCTGACTAACTCCAAATGTGTTGGCTTATAGTTTGCAATGGCTGTGCAAGCTGAGGAAAATGGAAAGTTTTATATAATACATCTGGAAGGAACAAGGTTAGGGAGGATATTATAAAGTTTATTACTGATGGACTAGAGTATACATGTTATATAAATATTGATATGAATCTTCTTTTTAATCTGAGCAAGAGAAGACCCACTGAATCAATGGGTGTGTTGACTCCCCACTCAACAATTGACTCAATGAGTCTACTCTAATTGCAATTAATCAGCCACATAGCTTTAAAAGCCCTGGTGGTGCAGTGGTTAAATGCCTGTACTGCAGCCATTCACTCAAAACCACAAGGTTGCGAGTTCAAGACCAGCAAAAGGGCCCAAGCTCGACTCAGGCTTGCATCCTTCTGAGGTCGCTAAAATGAGTACCCAGACTGTTGGGGGCAAATTAGCTTACTTGCTAATTAGCTTACTTGCTGTTCATCGCTATGATCTTTGGAATAGCGGTATATATAAAAAACAACAAAAAAAAAAGCTTCTCTTCTTTTAAAAAAGAACACATTTTTCTTGACAGCATTGCTAGACAGCAAGGTAGAAAGGAAACTTGTGAGTCATTACAGATCCCTGATAAGATACTGAGGAGAGATCTGTACAGATTGAAAACCATGGGACTTGACAGGACATAACCCACCTTTCATTTTATGAATAGAGTCACTGCTATTCTACCAACAATAGAAAATATCAAGGATGAATCTTAATAGTAGTGGTATACTTTACAGAGATACTGTAGGAATTATTGTGATAATCATCTATGAACACTCTAAATGCTATATAAGTGCACGACCATTGTTTTGAGTGTTAATCTCTTTTCTGTTCATTCACTTTTCTGTGCATTTGTTCTTCTCCCTCTTCTGGAGACTTCCTCTCAACTTTTATCCTGGAGGGGTGTGATGTTATCAGTCCTCCAGATTTCTGTCCCATTGCCCACGTTCATTCTATTTGGGTGTATGGTTAGAATAAGAAATGACATTAAGACAAACCACATTGCCTTTCCTGAACTGCCATGGATTTATTAACTATAGTTCATTCAGTACAAACAATAGTACATGATTATTGTAGACAATTGCTTACAATGGACAGAAGAGGTTAACACAAATGTTGATTTTGTCAAGAAGCCATTTTCTAGCAGTAGCCTCACTAATGGAAATGTCTCAGATGTGAGGGCGATCTGGCTGCAACATCTGTCATCCCATTGATCACCAGGGTTGATTTGACTGATCTGGCTGGATAGGCGGGTGTCCTCTTCCTCCCTCACCACTCCATGTGCGTCCCTCCCGAAGCTGCGCACTTGGTGGAAGAGGACGACCATCCCAGATAGAAAGAGTGTACAGTTCTTCGGTCAATGGTATACAATAGCTGCGCTCCCCTGCTAGAACCTCCAAACAAGCTCAAAGAAATGTCTCCACAAATGAGGCCTTTATCAACTTTATCAGTTCCAGATTAATATATTTCTCTGCTTTCAAGCACTTGAAGGATTTTGATTAGAGCTGTTCAGATATCAACCTTATGCCATCTGAAGCAAATGTAGCTATCTAGTTATTTTTTTTAAGGGGGGTAGTGGTGGTGGAAAGGAGTTATTGTTTTATAGTATAAATTTATTGGTTTTATTTTTATTTTTTGTCAATTTTGCTTATTATTATTGTTGTTGTTGTTGTTGTTATGTCATTGTGCTAGTGGCTGTTAGGAAAAATAATGTCTAACAAATATAAATGATAACAACCCATACCTACCAAGTGATATATATTGAAGTTTTGTTGTTAGGGGCCTTCATGTAATTTCCAACGTATAGCAACCCTAAGGTGAACCTATCATAGGGTTTTCTTGACATGGTTTGTTCAGAAAGGGGTTGCCTTTGCATTCTACTAGGGCTAAGAGAGTGTGACTTGCCCAGTGTCACCCAGTGAATTTCCATGGCTCACCAGGGATTTGAAGCCTGGTCTCCAGAGTCATAGTCCAGCATCCAAATCACTATACCATGCTGGCTTTGTTTGTAATAGGACACAAAGCAAAGCCACCTGTTTGATGGCCTGAGTGATTTGGTAGAGTTGTGCAAAAAGAGATTATTTTGGCACATGATGATATACATCTATTGAAACTTGCTGTACTTGTACTTGTAGAAGCTAACTTGGTAAGAGGACAGTTGAAAGAAGAGAAAGTACTAAACAATACTGCCAAACACCATTTGGGCTTCCAAGGCTGAAAGAAATACAGCTGGAGAGAGTTCTGTAATTCAATACCATTCTCCTGCTCTTTCTCTGTGTTCAATCTCCCTGGCTTTATGCAGCTTTGAAAAGACGAACACCCTAGCATACAAACATGTCATCTATGCTTCTGTATCATAAAATGAGTCCCTGAGTCATGAATAGAGATGTGTGAGTCAGCTTGAGGCTTAAGAGGATAGAAAATCCCTTTGGGCTACACATACAGGTAGAAGGATTGTTCATACTGTTATGCATTTCATACTCTGTGAGAGTTCTGTTACCTCCCAGATGTTTGATGTTCCATAGGGGAAGCAAAAAGTAAAGCAATGAACCTAATGCAATTTGACATTTCCCCCAGTCACTGGTGCCATTTGGGTAACTTCAGCTGAGCAAAAGGCAATTTGTGCAAGTGTAAATTACAAGGTTTTTCCTTTAAGTAATTCAAGCATATGTGACATTTGGATTCAACTTGCCCTTTTGAGTGGTGCTGAGTTGATTCTTACTTATGTGGCCACTGATTCTAATCCCATTTTTTGTTGTTGTTGTACCCATTACTGTACCTTGTCAGCAAAGACAAGCAGAGACCCACTCTCTTGTCTTATCTCATGCATGGGTGTATACTCTCCTGATTGCCTATATACTGTTCTCATATCTAGCTCATCCTTGGAGTAATATTGAAATTTTAGACGTGTATGAGTTCATTGAAGCAATGTGGTCATTTCTGGTCAAATTCCAAAAAGCTTTGAGAAAGTCTGGACAAACTATGACCTTCTGTCCCAAGTGCAATTGTTAGAACAAATTTATGGGTGTTCTATAAACTTCCTATCTAGGGTATAAAACCCTTCAAGGACAGAGATATTCTCAGCAATTTTCAGCGTTCAGCCTGTGTGTCTCTGTGTGCATTGGACACAGCATCTCACAGCTTGTGCCAAAGAAGTCTAGAGAACAAATTATACATAGCAAATGCATTGTTCAAATAACAACAACAAAGTGCTTAGTTGACAGTGGCCTCATTCCCACTTATCTCTTGATTTGCTTTCTGCACCGATTCCTGAAACTGGTTCAGCAAACAGTATGGTTCCCACTATGTTTGCCCCAGTTTCAAGAATCGGTACAGGAAGCAACAGCCGCAGCTTCCCCGCCATGTCTCCCTCCATCCTTCGTGACCATAGCAGGGGTAGAGGAGAGGCCGGAGCGGAAGAAAAGAGGCAGTCTGGGAAGATGGAGGACTGACGGCGGAGCATGGAAGTATGGCCGGGAAAGCCGCTGCCAGAGGGGGAACCAAGGCAGATTCAAATTCGATTGGATTCTGCTTGGTTCCCACCTGGGCTGAATCGATTTATTTCCAAATTAATTGATTCAGCCCCCAAAACACCCCATTTTACCAGCTGTACTACCTATGACTACAGCACTATATCTTTTACTCATATGTATATTTTTTTTAAAAAAAAATTGCCAGATGAAGTAGCCAATAAGCTTTGAAAGCTAGCTTAATCACCCAGACCAGTAGATTTTGGTGTATTTATCTGCATGATCAATGTTGCTTCCCATAATTAATTAATTACTTAATGTATAACCTAACATTCTCTCACATGGGTTCCAAGGCAACTCACACTTCAGTTAATACAAGGTACATGGATTATAAATATGGAAGAGTCTCTCTCTCTCTCTCTGTGTGTGTAGGTATGTATGTGTGCACACTCTCTCTTACCTGGTCTGATAAATATAATCTAATGTCTCTTTATGAGCTAATTGCCTATAATTGTCTGCATTATTGAAAACAACCCCCCCCCCTTTGAGAAGATTATTTATATCTTAGTTTTTGTAACTTTTGAAAATTGTAGTAAATAAACATGTGGCAGAATGCCAAAGGGCAAAAGCAGTTCCTCCTTCCATTATCTAACTCTGGGAAGTTCTTTTCTTTCCTTTTTCTTCTTTTGGCAAAACAGTGTCACTCCCTGAATATCACACAGTTCTAAAATGTCAAGGTCAAATGACATTGATTTGTTCCACAGTAGCCCCGTGCGCTGTATGAATATTAGGTTGAGCATTTTACTTGCAAGTGTGTGCATAAAACTTGAGTTAGAAACATGCATAGCTATTCCTTTATTTATGCATTTATGACATCATCACTGATCTGTTTTTGATTTATATTTTGTTTCTGGCATTTATTCCTGATTTTCTTTCTCTGTCCTATTCCTCATAGACCAGATAAATATGCCTATTTTGTAGAATCTAATACTTTTTAGATCATGAATGCACACAGAGAGTGCACTGCAGAAATAATCTAGGTTGACACCACTTGAATTGTCATGGCTCAACCTTATGAAATTTTAGGAACCTAGTTGGTTGTGGCACCAACCTTCTCTGACAGAGAAATCTAAATGTTTCACAGAACTACAGGTCAGAAAATTCCATAGTATTGACCCATGACAGTTAAAGTAGTGTCAACGTGGATTATTTCTGCAGTGCAGATGCAGCCTATGATGTCTTTTCTTAGCATTGCAAAATCATGAATATAAGACAGGACACGACATTCAGCTTTGTCAGTCACAGGTTTTTCAGGGCTGCCATTCTCCACATAAGATTGTCATGTTGCTTTTTTTTTTATCTTTTTGTTTGTTTGCCAGCCCATTTAAGGTCCCATAATACTGTAGGGTTTCAAATGCTTTATATTGTTGTCATTTGTCTTCCTATTGTTTCTGAGTTTCTTGGCAAGATTTGTTCAGAGGAAGCTGACAGTTGCCTTCCATTGATGCTGAGAGAGTCTGATTTCTCCAGTGACTGAACTCAAACCCCGGTACCCAGAGTCCTAGCCCAATACACAAACCATGCTGCCCCCATTGTAAATTCTTTTGAAGTGTAATTCCATATGGTCAAATGCAATCTGAGGAGAAACTAGAATAAAGAGATTAATGCATTCTTCTGTTTATACTGAACCAGTAGCAATATTGATTCAGCACACACCAAGATCACAACATGCTTAAATTTACAATGATAATGCAAAAGTTACTGAAAGCCATGGTGGTGTAATTTACAGCAATGTTGCTCAAAGTGGTAGTCTATGGACCAGTGCCAAAAGCCATCAGTCAATCCATGTTGAGTTTCCAGGAAAAAAAGAAACAGTTGTAGCCAATGGACCAGCAAAATAGTACTGGTTTTAGACACATTAGAAAAATACATATATAATAAATGTCACCTCCCGCTCACTTCAGATATCCTGACAAGCACAGGTTTAAATAATTGGGTTCAAATAATTGGATTATTATTATTATTATTACTTTTATTTGTATAGCACCATAGGCTTTACATGGTGCTTTACAAAGGAGAGAAAACAACAATTCAAAATAGAAACAAAAGCCTGCCTATGTGGCACAATCTAAAACCACAAACAAGATTAAAAATTAATAAAATATTAATATAATAAAGTTAAAACAATACTATAAATACTATAAAAGTGTAAATTAATACAAATAATATGGTCATAAACTCAGGATGAAAATTGGAAGGCTTTCTAAATAGAATATAGGATGGGGGACACCTGGCTGAATGAAACTACATGTGAAAGGGATCTGGGAGTCCAAGTGGACCACAAGTTGAACATGAGTGAACAGTGCGATGCGGCAGCTAAAAAGGCCAATGCAATTTTAGGCTACATCAATAAAAGTATAGTGTCTAGATCAAGAGAAGTAATAGTGCCACTGTATTCTGCTTTGGTCAGCCCCCACCTGGAATACTGTGTCCAGTTTTGGGCACCACAATTTAAAAAGGATGTTGAGAAACTGGAGCGTGTCCAAAGGAGGGCGACTAAAATGGTGAAAGGTCTGGAAACCATACCGTATGAGGAACGACTCAGGGAGCTGGGGATGTTTAGCCTGGGGAAGAGAAGGTTAAGAGGTGATATGATAGCCCTGTTTCAATATTTGAAAGGAAGTCATATTGAGAAGGGAGCAAGCTTGTTTTCTGCTGCTCCAGAGAACAGGACCCGGAACAATGGATGCAAGCTCCAGGAAAAGAGATTCCACCTCAACATTAGGAAGAACTTCCTGACAGTAATGGCTCTTCGACAGTGGAACAAACTCCCTCGGAGTGTAGTGGAGTCTCCTTCCCTGGAGGTCTTCAAACAGAGGCTGGATGGCCATCTGTTGGGGATGCTTTGATTTGGATTTCCTGCATGGCAGGGGGTTGGACTGGATGGCCCTTGCAGTCTCTTCCAACTCTATGATTCTATGATTCTATGAATAGTCTTTAATTTAGACTTAAAATAGTCTAAAGAGGTGCTAATCCAAAAATAGGGGGGCAGCATGGGAGAGGGGGCGTATCTGAGTAAGGGCAGAGAAATCCTTGGCTCAATCAACAACTCTGAATCACTAGAGCAGAGCACAAACAGGAAGATAGGGAGAAACAAGTGCTGACAAGTAGGTGGGGGCCAAACCATGAAGTTAGTAATAACAGCTTATAACGGATTCTAAATGGGATTGGGAGCCAGTGAAGGGACAACAGCAACAGAGTGACAATGATCATAATGGTGGAAAAAATTATCCTAGTGGCAGAATGTTGCACAGAAATCAAGGGGACAAGATGAGAAAGGGGAAACCCAGTTAGCAAAGAATTACTGTAAACTAGGCAAGAAATGACCAGTGCGTGAACCAAAGTCTTAGCAGTAAAAACTGAAAGAGAAAGCCTGATTCTCACTAGATTATAAAGAAAGAAATGACATGACTTTGCCATGGCCTGAATTTGAGGAACAAATGAAAGGGAAGAATAAAAAATGAAACCAAGACAGGTTGAATATTAGTGCCACTAACTGTGATTGAGAATGAATAATGCAGAGTTAGAAAACAAGTAGCTCGGTCTTGTCCATATTGAACTTAAGGTGCCGATGGAGCATCCAAGCAGAAATAGCAGATAGACATGATGACACTTTCTGTTCAACATCTGGAGAGAGTTCCCAAGTGGAGAAATACTGTTGGTTGTCATCAGCATATAAGTGATGCTGAAAACCATAGGACCCAATAAGGTTACCTAGGGACAAATTAAAAAGAGAAAATAACAGTGGGCCCAAGATGGAGCCCTATGGAACTCCAATGGACAGCAGCACAGGAGTGGACATTTAGCTTCCAGAAATCACAGCAAATGACCTATCAGAAAGGTAGGATCTGAACAAGTTAAGGACAGAGCCAGAGAATCCAAGTTCCTGGAGCAGATCCACCATAAGACCATGATCAACAGTATTGAAGGCAGCAGAAAGATCAAGTAGAATCAATACCGAGTAAAGACTTTTCAATTTTGCCAAGAGAAGATCATCAGTAAACTTGGCAAGAGCTGTCTCAGTCGAGTGTAATGGACGAAAGCCAGACTGAAAAGGATCCATTAGAGAGTTAGTGGAAAGAAATTCTAGACAACAAGAATAAACAGTAAATTCCAGAACCTTAGAAAAGAAAGGCAGGGGTGAGATTGTGTACCTTAAGTTTACCATGCACTGAGTGGTGATAAAAATATGTTCCTGAACAAGTAAGGGTGTGCATGCTTAAATTATGTTGGAGGGTAGTGTGAGAAGTGAAAATGTATTACGCTGTGGGAGGTTTGGAAGGAAGGAAGGAAGGAAGGAAGGAAGGAAGGAAGGAAGGAAGGAAGGTTAAAATGTTATTGGCAAAATAGGAACAAAAATGAACAAAGTTCAAAGAAAATAATAATAATAATAATAATAATAATAATAATAATAATAATTTATTTATTTATTCGTATTCCACCTCTCCCTTTTGAGAATCGAGGCGGGTAACAGCAAGAATTAAAACAGATGGCAGAGCTTGCTTCCACAATCTTTCACAAAATAGATGGCAGAGCTTCCTTCAACAATCTTTCCCAAGAGGGTTCCAGAAATCCATTATCATCCTGCCTCAGAGGGAGACAAATGACAGTCAGCTGCACCAAACCTGTCCTAAAGTAAGAAGAAGAGTCCTCCCTCCAGTCCAGCTGCCATGGTCCAGACCTCGGAGGGAGAGAAGAACTGCTGGACTTATTACACTTCCCCATTGCCATTCCCTTCTCCTTTTGTGCCATGTCTTTGTAGATTATAAGCCTGAGGGCAGGGGAATGTCTAATTAACTATTTGTAAGCTGCTCTGAGAGCCTTTCTGACTGTAGAGCTGGATATAAATATAATAAATAAATCCATTATGAGATAGAAAAGTGAGGAAGTCATTTGACTTTGCTATGTGCCAAATGATCCATAGTTTTTGTACATGCATTTTGTTTCTATAGATTAGCCCTAGATTTCATATCCTAGTCATCAAGCTAGCACAAGGAGAGAAAAAGAACTGATGATGGGTCTGACCCAGTCATGTCAATGAGGCCCATTCACACTACACAATTATAGTATTATATATTATTTTAACTGCTAAGGCACATATAGATTCTTGGGGACTGTAACCGGGAGAAGAAATAGAGCTCTCTGGCTTAGAATTCTAAATCATTATGTGCCTTCAAGTGAAATCTGACTTATGGTGACCTTGTTAAAGTTGTCCAAAGGAGGTTTGCCACTACAGTACCATCTTCTGAAGTCACCCAGTGGGTTTCCACAGTTGAGTGGTTATCTGAACCGTGGCCTTCTCAGAGTCCTATTAATCAAACCGCACTTGCTCTTGAAATGTTCCTCCTTGAACTACAGATCCCAGGATTTTGTAAGATGTTGCCATGGCAGTTACAGTGGAATCATAGTGTGGAATCATAAACTGTGTAGTGTGAAAGGGTGAATGATTACAATAAACTCACTGTGCTCAGTGGGCCAGCTTAGTCACAAGTAACTTAATTCTCATTGATTCCAATGTTTCTACTTAAAGCATGGTCAAATCAAAGTCTAATTCAATTACTGTGAACAAAAGAAGATGAACAGTTGCATAAAGATTCCGGCAGGTGGGCTACATGGTTGTGGATTCACTCTTCTCTTAGCCTCTCCCTATCTCAGTTCTTGCTTGAAAGAAATGGCACAGTGGATTTAACATTTTACCCGTTGGTTGAAAAAAAAACAGCGCATATTGTTTATTTTCATTATTTCCCTTAGGAGCATGCTGCCAAAATAAGATCCATTAAGATGCTCCACATGCTACTGAGATACTATTATTGGAGGATGATGGCAGCATAATTACACAGTACATCATCAGAAATCTGAGTTTGGCAGGAACTGAAGAATCCTTCAGAGTTTCAGATTAGTCCAAATGACCCCAGCTTTTATTGCTGCTAAATTTCTGGAAAACAGTGGGGTGTCACATTCATGCAAATAAATTGCTGCAGCCTGAACCATTTCAAGTAATATGAAACTTTTTGACTAACAAATTCCTTTGAAGGAAAGCCAGTTACTCTTTACCATGGGGAGGCCTCTCTTAATTGACTAGTATGCTGTGCAGCTTCCAAAAAGAAAACAAAGGCAAGCAGAATACTCCTTGCAGAGTAATGTTATACTGCCCCAAACTTTGAAGCAAAAAGTCTCTCTACACAGCAAAGGCCTAATTTATACAGGTCTTTGCGGTGCCCCCGTCATGTGCTAGGGGTTGGCCGAGGATGCACCGTCCATATTGGCCTCACCCCTAGCACGTGACGGGGGCGTCAAAAGGGCGGTGCCCTGTACACACGAGACCCGCCATTTTGACGAGATGGATGCTTAGCATCCGCACATCCTGGCGCCTTTGTGATGCCGCAAGTGCACCATTGCTTTTTGCAGGTTCTTTTTGTTCCGTGATGGAGCCACTCAGTTTGTCCACTGCGGCTCCCTTGTGGAGCAAACCAGGGTGGCGGGAGACCGCCCTTTTTGGGTGGTCTTTATTCCGCCAAAGATATAAAGAGAATGTAAGATAGGCAGGGATGACATGTGACCCAGAAATCGGAAACTTTGTTGTTTGGACTACAACTCCACATTTCATCCTCCCCTCTCACCTTCAATCCATGTTGTGATCCATCAAGTCTAACACCAGCCATCTACACTGTCTTTGATTAAGTTTCTGTTACCATTCAGAAGTCACACATGACACAGGCCTGATTTATGAACAAGGAAAAACAAAGCTAGAGTTCAGAGTAGGGTAGCTATATTCAAGTGTCTCATAACTGGGCATCTAATTTGCATATTATGCGTATTATTATAATTATGCATATTGTTCACATTCTGAATAACTTGAATTTATTTATTTATTTTTTTAAAAAAGAAAATTAATCCAAAAAGCAAACCTTGATTTTGCCATTTTATAAAAAGGACACCACTTTACTATGTCATTGTATATAATGGAACTTGAGCACTAACAGATTTTGGTATACATGGTCCTGTAACCAAACCTTGGTGGATACCAAGGGCCCACTATATCTTGTGGTTGCATTTAAACCCATTTAAATGGCATGTGCCATTTATATTTAAAAACTCTCAAACATGTTACATTGAACTTAAGGTGGTGAAGAGGGATGGAATTATTGTTCAATTTTCTCTCATATGTAAAAGCAAAGTATTTCAAAATTTGTTCCTGCTG